>NW_010187767.1:0-18063 GCF_000695765.1 Mesitornis unicolor | reverse complement strand
AGCAGGAGGGAAGGACTTACAAAACAATGAAGGCAAAAAAAGCTCAATAAAACTAACAGAAACCTCAAAATCAGCAAAGAGATTCTAATAGAAAAGTGGTGGCAGAAGAGACTGATACACTTCATGAAACTGTATGAAAAAACATATTTTCTTATATGCAAGAGGTGGTATAAATCCTCTGTATGACAGTGGTGTGACTGAACTCAAACTTCAATATTCATTTCTTGGCAGCTTAAATAAAACAGAAAGTTGCTAACATGCCAGAGAAAGTGTAGAAAGCTTCCATAAATAAAGGATTGCACAGCATGATCAAAAACACAGATCGTGAGCTTTCCCCTGTGGAAATCAATTTCTGTCCTTCCATGGACTTAAAATGCAGCAAGATCAGTTAAGCACCAGTTAATGGATGCCATGATTAACTGCAGGAAGCAGGCACCAGAAGGACATCAGAATTATCCGGGTCAAGGAGTGACTATGTGTGATCCTCCAAATCCCTCTTCCTCTTCATCATCCACAGAAGGTTGGATCTATAGAAAACTCCATGGTGATCTGCAGTGTGGAGCTGCACAGGGTTCTTGGTCCAAGAAAATATAACTGTGAGTCAGAAGATGGAAGAAAGACAAAATAAATCTAGAACAGAAAAAACATCCCTACTCTGAAAGTGAAGTCTAGCCACCCTGAAGACTTGGAAGAAAGTACCACCATCTGTTGGGTCATTTAAAACAAAAGAGTATAACATACTACAAATTACATATTTTAGCAGTTTAGATGACGTTTTTCTCTCCCTGTGACTCAAACCAGTTGTTTAAATTGTGACTTGATGCATTTGCATGATAGAAACTGTGGCCATGCAGCTACCTTCTTTGGCTGTAACTGTCTACCAGCCTGCCTTACACTTCCAAGTAAAATCACTGGGCCAAAGCCCCCTCCATATTCCTTCTGTCCGTGGGCTTATCCATAGGGGGCGCTTCCAGTAAGCAGCCAGTGCCTCCTTCCCAAACTGGCATGAATAAAAGAAATTAACCAATACCTCTCTGCTGAGGCAATTAATAGGTGTGCCTCATTCCCCATTAAATGAGAAATATCATAAAAAAGACAGACCATATTTTGGACTCAAGAGTTTAGGAGTATGGCCATGCTGGATAGGCTAAAAGAGTCTAGACTTCCATAGCTGCTAGAATCAATCACATACTCTGAGGCTAATTTAGATATCTGCATTTCATCTGAAACCGTTTTAACTTGCTGATTTATGGGAAGATGTCTGTGTGAAAATGAAAAAAAATTACTTTCCTTCCATCTTTCCCACAGTTAAGGTTTTATTCACCCTGTATAATCACTTTTTTCCTTGTCACCAGAAAGCAACAAATGACAGGGCATAGGACTTACTAGAGCAGCGCACAAAATGAGGAGCCGCAGGATTAAAAAGATGCTGTACAAGTAGAGCAGCTTCATTTCATTTCCTCCCTCCTTTCTAAAAACTGAACAGGCAAAGATAGAACTGGACTTTAAAAAAAGATTTATTATTATTGTTTTTCTCCTCTGGTTCATTGCCAAGTTTTTCTCTCTGTATCTGTCCTCAGATCCCATTGATTTCTTAAACTTGGCATCTTTCTGTGTTTCCTTGGACTCTTTGGATTTCATTCCAAAGAAATAATAACAAAATTGCTTAAAAAACTTCTGGCGACTTTGTGTAGGTTCAAAGGTATCTCAAGCCTTGGTCCATCCAGATTTTGCCTGTCTGTTTACAATGAAGAAATAACATAAATTATAACTCTAAGTGACAACTGCTTGCTATCCAAAGATCCAACATTATTCTAGGACAATAATGCATTATATTCTTTCTCCTATTTTACACGTGTTCCTCTTTTTAATCAGGAATGACTAGATAAAATAAGCATTTAAATTACCTTTGTTGGATGACCATAATTAATTGAACAGGAAAATAGCAGTTCTAGTAATGACGTAATGTGTTTTTTCATGTTCTTTGTAAATACGAAGCACAAACCACTGTCTTCCTTGGGAAGATCTGTTTCATATTTTGAAGATTTTTATTCAGTCAGTTAAGATTTTCTAACATTCAGATACCAATGATACAGTATGAGAGTTTTAAATACCTTCTTTTTTATGATCAATACCTTTTGTGTTAAGAAATTCAAGGAAAAAAATGCTGAGAAGGCTCTTTATGATTTTTGATTACAAATCTGATTAGAAAGTTGCTGGTTTTGATTTTTTTTAATAGAAACTGATTTATAGAGTAGACAGCTGTCAGCAAAGAAAGTAATGACACAGAGCCTTTGAAAGAAAACCCCTTTCATGTCCTACAAGTACATAGTCAAAATGAGTAATTAGATGAAGAACAGATGTCAAAACTAGAAACACCAAAGTCATGGCAGCAGACAAAGAACAAAAGAAGTGGAGTTATTTTTAAAAGCATCAGCCACTTCTCAGCCAGCCACCTGCTAAGTAAGCTCCTGTCCCGTGATAGTTGAGACAGTCCACACAAAGACTCCTCACGCTTTCTGAAACAAAAACCAACAAAAGATGCAGAAATGCCATTAGCCTTTCCTGATTGGAAGCAGATTGTTTCCTTGCTCTCCTTTTCCCCTCGTGTGAATTTGTGTCTTCTGCTGTGAGCCACCCTCTCTTAACTCTCTCCAGAACAGCTTTCGAGAACACTGGGAGACCTGCACCTGTCCTCTGTCCTTCCCAGTCCTCTATCTGCTGCACAGTTTTTGGTCTTTCTCAAATCCTTACAGTTTTTTCCAGTAGACCCTGGGACCCTTGCACAACAAATTTAAGCTACTGCCAACAGGCTTGCTTTTCACATTTACCTTTGATGCAATTCTATACCTACCAATATCTGCATATAAAAGATTGAAAACTGCTACAAAGGTGCATTTCAGACTCCTGTGCTCTCAACACAGCACCCACCCCACCACCAGATTTACAAAAACATGTGATTTAAAATTTTGGCAGCCAACAAACACAGGAGTTGAGCCTGGCTACTCAGTTACTGCTCCGGAGGCAAACAAAAGGAAGGAAGTGAACAAATCAGGAGAAGTGAGAGACAGATTAAGTTACCAGAGACTCTGACCCTGAAGGCTCAAGAAATAAAGTCAGGGAAAGCAGAGGCACTAGTTAGTTGGAAATTCCTTTGAATTCCTTTAATCCCTTAGGTCAATTTAAAGGAAAATGATCTGACCCTTCTGCATCTGCTAGTGATTGAAGGCAAATAAGGAGCATTGAAATAAGAAGTATATAGTACACACAGCATTTATGAAAGTAAATACAGCAAATCTCAATTGACCTAGGCTGACTAATAAACCCTGAGATGTCCCTAACATATGGGAATCTGATGCTAGTACAGACTTCTCAGAATGAAAATGCAAGGGAAAGAAAAGAAAAAAAAATCCAAACTCTTCAAGTCTCTAAAGTGAAGGAGGGAAAAAAGGGAAATATTTTATTGCAAGAATGTTTTTGGCTGAAATACTAGTCCCCAATTAATCCTCAATATTTAGTTTGCTATTATGTAGACAGAAAAAACAACCTCAAATCACACCCTACTGGGCCTCTCAGATTAAGCCTTCTGCTACACATCCGTAACTGGAAACAGTTTTCCAAGGCTTGTTTATGTAATGATACCATACAATAAGAGCCTGGCTACAGAAGAAAGCTTTATTGGGACTTCTAATAAATATTATTAGTGTGTAGGGCTGGAAATTATTCCATTTGGGCTTGTAATGTGCAGTGATTAAGGGCTTGACTGCATCTGTAAAGCAATAGTTTGGCTGTGGATGTTGATTAACACAAAGGCATGCTTTCCAGAGACACCACTTGACGGCCCATCCTCTCCAAACTCACTATCCATTTCTCACCTTACATACGCACAGGCACTACGCAATATACACATAGCAATCCCCAGTAAAGACCCTCCCCCTTCTTCAGTCTGCCCAGTCTCAGTAAGTTCATTTCCCAGGGCCTCGGGCTCAGGAAATCTCCAACTGAGATTAACCTTCATGCAAAGGGTCAAAGGAAAGAGTTTTCTTGCCTCCTCACTGTCTAAATCTGTACCAGTGCATGGAAAATGAGATGCATAGCTGTAAACTAGCAAACACAGTAGAGCAAGGATCAGTCAGTTGCTGGAATACACATGTGGATGTATGCAATCCTTCTAAATTATTTTTAAATGCTTGATAAATAGAATTAAACTGAGGTCATTTCACAAAATAATTGACTCCTCCAGGTTGCCAATTTTAGCTCAGTCCCCTGCAAATTTCTGAAATACACCAAATCTAACTGAAAAAGGCCTGCTCCCCACTCCTGTGTGTGTCCTTGTTATTAGCTACATTTTCAGCCTAATAAATTAGGCAGTCTTATTTCTCTGACTGCATTTAGTTACAAAAGGCTCTTTCTTCCACACATTTATGTGCAAGGCATAATCAATCAAATGCATGAGCTCTGCACCCTAACTCAGGCAGCACAGAGTATGGCTGTGTTGCACAGCAGAAGAAATTTGAAAAACACTAACATTTTAGTTAATTAATAATATCTTTCTCTACTTTATTTTCTATTGGTATGGCTCTTAAAATGTTTAACAATTTGAAGAAAAAGACAGACTTTATATCAGAGTTGTTCTGCAAAAAGTTTACCTGGTCCTGTCTTCTAAATACATAATTTATAAATCTTTAAGTCAGGTGTTGATTTCTTAAGAACTTTTTTAGTTACACCTGGTATAAATTTCTCCATTCCTTTCTCTCAAGCTGAATGATTTTGGCAAGAGACTAAGAGTAACAGAAATAACACTAATAATAGGAAAAGAATTAATAATGTTAATTTTAAATGTTGCATTCCAAAACCTGTTGAATTACTATTCCTAGGATTCCAAAGGCTTGCACTAGTTCTTGGCAGTGCTCAAAACTATCATTTCACTCCTTCACACTGCTTTGTTTCTATGAATCTGCTGATAACATCTTTCCAAACTGTTCCAAAGGAAACAAAACAGCATGTCTGCAAAATTAAGCCACTTTTAAAACTGGCTTCTAAGTATACAGCAAGATGATGTGCAGGGAGAGATCCCTCTGAAATCATGCTGAAGCAGACAAATTCACATTCAAAGGGAAAAAGAAACATAGACCTCCACAAAAATAATAGGGAAAATGTATAATTTGCAATCAGTCAATAATGCTCCATAATGTGATGTTATCTTATTGTTGAGATCAAAGGCATACTATAACTATCAGAAAAACATATATATTTCTGTATTACAAGGAACTTACTCTTTTTTTTTCCCCCCATCGGCCAAAAAAATTCATCTCTTTGCAAAGCATCTGAATAAAAGTGTTTTTATCTGAAGGTTAATTAGTGTAACATACTGGTAATGTCAATTACAAAAGACAACTTACCAATATAGGAAGAAAAATTCAAAGATATGATTAGTACTGACTTATGTCTAGAAATGTAGGAAAATGTATTTTCAGAAAGTACTTATTGAAGGGATTGTGAATATGTGAAGAAAAGAACAAAGCTTGAAATATCCCACTGTTTGGGCGCTCTTGCTCTCTCTCTAACTCTTTTTGTACTTGGAAACACTGAACATGGGGTCAGCAACAAGTCAGTTCCTGCAGGTGCATGAAATCAGAAACCAAGTATGCGTAAAGGGAGAAGAAAAAAATGAAAGAAGAAATAAAACAATAATTATGGCAGCATATCAAATTCCTCTCTCACGAGCAGACAGACACAGAGGAGGATGTGTTTTGCAAGTGGACGTTCTTTAGATGACAATGGGAAAAATCTGAAATTACAACAGAACTCAATACAAAGCCAAGCTAAGCAATAGCAACTGGAAGAGCTGTTATAGGCAGCAAAGACTGCAGTGTACTTCTTTGTTATTTAAGTAAGTTGATAAGATAAGGGAGTGGCACATGAAGAATTCAAAAAGAACACAAATAGTTTTACTATTGCCAAAAGCCCATCTTGTGAGATATCTTAAAAAAAAAAAAAAAGAAAAAAGAAAAAAAACCCAACAGGATCAAGAGCTTGGAAAAAAAATTCTGAATAAGCTGTGTGGCATGACTGACTCATGCAGTTGTACAGTTACCAAACTACCCTTCACCCTTAACAGTTTGGAAGAAAGATGACTGTTTAGACTTTGTTTGTAACCTTGACCGTCTGACTTAGCAAGGTTCTAACTTGTAAATCCTCTTCTTTATATTTTTAATTCTATCCTGGATTTTTAAATTTGCGCATGAAACTGAAGACCTCTGCATCATTGCTATTATGCGTCATCTTTGTTACAGTAAACCAGTTTGGAAATTCTGAGATTTTCTTAAAGGAAAGTATTTTCCGATCCTTGATTATTTCCATGTATCCTTCTTGCAGCTTGCATAATTTATCTACATGTTTCTTGAACAGCAGGCAGCTGGACACAAACACCTGCTACCTACTTATAAAAGGTACTTACTTGCAAGCTTTGCTTGCAGTGAAAGACTGCTTGTCATTTTTGTATTCAGAATCAATTATATTCTTAAATTTTTGACTACACATGCATGCTGATGTTTGCCTTACTAGGAGTGCAGGTAACTTAACAGATTTGTAATATTCATCCTCTTCTGCCAAACATTTGTGTCAAGATTATATTTTAACAGTCATGATTTAGAAACATTTTTCTGGTCATAAATGAAACAGAAAAATAAAAAAGGAAAAAAATTAAATTATATCATGCCATGATCAAAATTCTGTTCCAAAAAACTGGAATAAGAATTTGCTCTTTTTTTACAACTTTGCTTTATTTATTTATCCATTCTTTACCAATTATTGATAGAACTTTAACGAAGATTCTGTTATTGTATTTGACCCATAATTATGCACAGCACCAAAAGCACCTTTAAAAACATTGGTTTAACTTTAGCTTCCTTCCAGTTCTGTGGAACATAACATGTTTCAAAAGATATGGAAAACCAGTGGTAATGGGTCAGAGAGATCACCAGCTAGCTTCTTTACAGCAACCATGTTTTGAATACTTAAAAACTCTTCAAGTAATCTGGACCTGATGATTAACATCCTTCAGAGTTACTTATGGAATAGGGAAAAATAACATCACCACTACTACCATCAGATGTACAATACTTGGCTGCAATACAGGAACATTTTTTGAGCATTTTGTCTAGTTACTACCGATAATCCCATCATTTCCATGTGATAATGAATAAATACAATTTTTAGGTTTCATTTTGATCCTTGTAATCTTAGAGCACACAGTTTAATTTTATTTCAACTTTCATTCCAATCATTTTTTTTATCATTCTCTCTACTAGTTTGTGCATATTTTGATTACTTTTTATAAGTTGTTTGAATATTTAATGATCAACTTGGATACTTTTGCTTACCTCATACTAGTTTATAACTTAAACAGTTCTGCTCTTTGTTCCAATATCAGAAATGTAGTTTGGGAGCATGTAGTATGTTATTTCAGCAACAAAATCTAGTTATCATTCATATCTTTCCTCTTTAAGACACAGAAATATTTTATTTAAAAAAAAATGCTGACATTCAGTCATCATTTTGTTTGTGCAACCGAAGTGTAGCAACATCTAAACAAGTACTATTTTTAAAAATCCATGACCTTTATCTGCTAAACTGAAGACTAGGTTCCCATGTGTTGAAGGCAACTATTTTTAGGTTAGCAAATTGTCATTAGAATCATAGAATCATTAAGGTTGGAAAAGACCTCAACCCAACACCACCATGCCCACTAAACCATGTCCTGAAGTGCCACATACATACGTTTTTTGAACATTTCCAGGGATGGTAACTCTCCCTCCTCCCTGGGCAGCCTGTTCCAATGCTTGACCACTCTTCACTAAAGAAACTTTTCCTGATATACAATCTAACCCTTCCCTGGCACAACTTGCTGCCATTTCCTCTCATCCTATCCTATCATTACTTGGGAGAAAAGACCAACACTCACCTCACTACAACCTCCTTTTAGGTAGTTGAGAGAGCAATAAGCTCTCCCCTCATCTCTCCTTCTCTAAACTAAACAATTCCAGTTCCTTCAGCCATTTTTCATAAGACTTGTTCTCCAGAACCTTCACCAGCTTTGTTGCCTTTCTCTGGACATGCTCCAGTGCCTCAATGTCCTTGTACTGAGAGGCCCAATACTGAACACAGTATTCAAGGTGCAGCTTCACCAGTGCCAAGTAGGCCTTTTTGGAATGCTTGTATTCTGGCAGTATGAGATCCTAGATGTCAATCAGACTGAATTTTTCACCCCAGTAATATAGGGTGATTTATTCCTTTCATATCTAGATAAACAATCTAATTGCTACCATCTTGTTTTTCAGTGCAGCTTGGTGGTTGCCTCCTGGTGTCTGTTCTCCAGTGCTCTGTCATGACTGCTCCATAGCTAGTATCCATTCAGTATTACTTATGACAAAACAAGTAATTCTTTTTCTGACATATCTGTTGGCTTTCCCTTCTTGCTAATTCAGTTAGAGTGGCCACAGCCCCCGCTCTCTGTCCTGCAGGCCTCCCCTCCATGTTGGCAGAAACAACTGGATGAGCTTTTTCTGGTAACACATAAGTTATTCAGAATTCAACCACTACACTCACTCACTGATTTTCAGTTTAATTTCGTCCTAGTTTCCTGTCTTCTTGACCTAGCAAAATTGGTTTCTCTTCCAACAAACCTGGAGAATCATATAACCTAACTAAAACCCTTCTTTCCACAGAATACACTAAAAAAACAAAACCTTCTCTTTCATGGCTTATAACCAGTCCCTTGTTAATTTCCTTTGACATCTGAACATGAAAGATCTCAGTTATAGTAACTTGGACTTCCTTTTACTTCTGCATCTTTCAACATCATATATTGTCTGCAGTTCATCATTTTACTGAGAAGAAATTAAACTTTATCTGACTCCAGACTAAATTATCCATTTTGATTAACATTTTAACCTATGTTGAAATGAAAAATACCATAATAATTCTTTAAATAAAAATTTTGATATGCTATTTAAAATAAAAATATTGGCACTTCAGAAATAAATTGTTTCATTTAGAAAATGTTTAAATCTTAAAGTAAAAAGTCATCCTCTTCATCAAGGAGTCTTCTTAAATTAATTCAACCTTAATAATTAACTAATTTAAGTATTTCATTCCTACTCCCTGGTATCTTTATTAGCACTGGATAAAAAGTTCACATGGATTCTAATTCTATATGCTTAATACTAAAGAAAAATATAGGCAAAAAATATAGCTAAAACTCCACAGAAACAAATGCCTCAAAGCATAAAGACCCTTGCAGCTAGATTCATCTTTTGCTGAAAACTACAGCCAAATTTTGATTGTCAGCAAGCAGTAAGGACAGGATTTGCAGAAGTTGGCTTTGTAATCAAATATACTGGGATCATAGCTGTGAAGAGGATGTGATGCTAACTATGGCATAGCATGGCCATTCCCACATTTACTTTCTACAGCCAGGAAATAGATAAGAAACTGATTAAAAACAAGAAAAAACAAGTCAAATATTATCCTTGGGACACTTTATGACTTCTCTGTTTTGATTTCACTTCTGATACTTATTTCTACAAAAGCAAATCAAGTGATTTTCAATCTCCCCAATACACAGCTATACTATTTACCATAACACCATAATTTCTT
The DNA here is from genome assembly GCF_000695765.1 of Mesitornis unicolor. NCBI lineage: Eukaryota > Metazoa > Chordata > Aves > Mesitornithiformes > Mesitornithidae > Mesitornis > Mesitornis unicolor. Next base: position 8,403 of record NW_010187767.1, on the reverse strand, counting down.
GGCGTTTTGTGGTGTGAACAAGACAGTTATCATGTACTGACAGTTAGGAACTACTGAGGAACAATTACTAGAAAACAGAAAGTCGTGGATTTTAATGAAAGGCTCTTGCAATAACAAAGCATGAACTTATCCAGACTGAAAAGAAATATCTTACAATAGTGTTTGCATGTAAAAAAGATTTTGCAGTGTGCCCAAGGACAGATAATTATTTGCACAAAGACTAACGACAAATTATTGGAGAGACCATTCAAAATGGTTATTCAAAAGCACATGCTATTGAAGTGAATATGACATAACGAAGGACCTGAATGCTAACAATACTGACAAGAATGGTTCTAAACATATCAAAAGTTACAATAAGGCTCAGACCAAGGGTGAAGGAGTCCGAGATTCAGATGGTATTTTCATTAATGCTTCCACGAAGGGTCAAAGGATCAGAGGAGGACAGATTCATCCTACAGATGAAAGTAAGGCTGCACAGATGGTTCACCTGGAGGGTTTGTTTCCTTGACTTTAGGAAGATGCTTCATAAGTCACTGGTGGAGGGTGGTTTCTGTGTCATGAAAAAGATTTACACATCTTGGTGTGATATTCACCTAGCTTCACAGAAGACACTCTTCAGCTGCAACTGTCTGGGAACAAGAAAGTGCAACAAACTGGGCAAAGTTCCTTAAAGCAAGAAGCATAAAGTTGTTCACAGTAGCATAATGGAAGGGAAGTAAGTTCAGTGAACGAATGCATTGTTGTATGTTTGTGATACTGATACATGAAGACTGGGAAACAAACAAGAAGAAACTTTAGTATGAATTCAAGATGAAAGCTGTGATTTAACTGACCTAACAGACATTTGTTTTGAAGAGTGATGTGATCAGAAGGAAAGATTTAGAAAATGCTGATATGCATCTCAAGAAGCAAGTTCTGACCTTTTGACAGTCTCTGAAAATTATTAAGGCAGAACAGAGGAGCTCAACAATCAACACGTTCAGATGAATGAACTGCAGGATTTCAAAAAAAGGCATAGAATATAAGGCAATTATGAAAGAAAAAACCACAGATTATCTGAAAAATTAAAGACTTCTACTCATGTAGCCATGATGTGCTTCACCTTTCTGGGTTGTCAGGGAAACAGCCTCATCTGAGATCTTCAAGAAATCACAGAAGATTGAAGAGGTACCTGTAAACTGGCAAAGGCACATCTGGGTAACATTAGAAAGGAAAAGAAGTTACAGAAACTTTTAGTGCAGGCAAGTAGCTTCAGTCCTGAGAAAAAAATATTGAACTAGCCAGTTATTTTGCCATCATCAGAAAATACCACAAGAAAAACAACTGAGAGAGATGAACAACAGTCAGCAAGGATTTGTCAGGAACAAATGATGTCAAACCAGTCTAATTTCCTTCTGTGTCAGAATAACATACCTTATGGATGCTGCAGAAGCAGAAAATGTCATCTTTTTAATTAAGTAAGGCCTTTGATTCTGTCTCATGTAACATGCTCATAAGCAAGCTAGCAAAACATGAAGAAATGAATTTGCTTAAAATAGATGCAAAAGTTATCAGAAAGTTATATCCAGACAGCAGTTGTTCTCTGTTTAAAGAAGAAATTTAACAAAGCTGAAGGTCTATATTTTGGTCCTGTAATATCAAGATTTTTTTTCATTATTTAGATGAGAAAGGATGCTTATTAAATTTTCCGTAAATTAAGTAAGCTGGTAGAGACTGCAAACATTCTTTAGGGCAGGATTGAAATTCAAAGGGATAGTCACAAATGGAATGAAAAAAAAAGAAAAAGAAGAGTGCAAAAAAAGCAAGAAAGCTTTAGAAGGGTTAAGTAGGAATAGTCAACTGGATAAACAGAGAATGAAAAGCATCCTGAGCTGCAGTCCTATGAGCTAGTCGGGAGGCTATAGAGAAATTAGAAGGTGAATTTCAGTCAATAAAGTTGCAAAAAAAAATCCAAGCATAACTTGGGGAGACATGACAGGACTATAACTACAGAATTAATCTCTCAACTTCTACCTCTGTGGCATTACTGATGTACAGTGTAACATGATCAGTTTTAGGCAACAGAGATACACAGAATAATTTAGGCTGAAGAGTACCTCTCAAGATCATCTAGTTGAACACTACTCAAAGCAACACTAGCTTCCAAGTTAAGTCAGTTTGCTTAAGATCCTGATCAGATAAGTTTTGAAAATCTCCAAGGATTGAGATTTCACAGCCTATCAGAATCCCTGTTTCAGTGCTTGACCACTGTCACTCATGGTATTCAGTTAAAATTTCCATTGTTTCAACCTGTGACCATTGCCTCACATCCATTCACTGGTTACCTTAGAAGAATTTGGCTCTGTCTTCTCTACACAGTGTAAGGTCATTGAAGAGGACAACTAGTTCCCTCCAGTCTTCTCTTCTCCAGGCTTAAGCAAACCTCAGCCTCCCCTTGGGGGCGTGTATGTACACTGGGAGTGGGGATGAAGGGATGGAAGTAAGCCAATCCTCAAAATGACTTTTAAGGGAAAATGTTAAAAATTCCAGAGAAGAGCAACTAAGAATAATCAGAAGTCTAGAAAATGTGACCTGTGAGGAAAGATTGAAAGAACTGGCAATGTTTAGCTCAAAAAAGATAAAACTGATAGAAGAATATGGTAGCAGTGTTCAAATACATTAGAAAAAAAAAAGAAGTAGAGACAGGAAGAGGAGATTACCTTGTTCTCCACATCAATGACAGTTAGAACAAGAGGCAATGGACTTAAATTGCATAAGGGTGCATAAGATTAGATTAGGAAAAATTTCCTAAGGGTAGGGAAGGTGAAGTACTAGAACAGATTGCCTGGGGAGATTGTCAAATATTCATCACTGGAGAGTTTTAGAAACAGATTGGTAGAGTTTGTCCTGACACGGAGCACAGAACAGCCTTGTAATCAAGTCCTATTTTCTGTGCTTTTGTGTACATAGCTAACTGAAGAACAGTTCTGCAGCCCAGAAATACGGCAACTGAACAAGAATAAAGGATCCTCAATTTGATAAAAAACATTAATCAAAGTAAGTGTGTGCCAGCTTCAAGCAGAGACTAGAAATAATTTGAGGGGAAATAAAACATCAAAGTTTACTTTCTATCTTTCTAAAAAATACAGTACATTTATGATAAAGGTCTCACCTCCATCATTTTGTCAGAACTGGCAGATATTACAGAAGCAGCTGCATCTGCTTCCTCAATGCACTGATGCTCTTAAGATGAAACGAGTGTACAGAAGAGTATTGTGTGTGTGTGTGTGTGTGTATCAGAGAGAGCGAGAGATTTCAATGAGACAGAGACTCCTTCAGAAAAGATGCCAAATCCATTCTAGAATAGAAGTCTGTAACTGGAATGCTACAGGCTCTGTACAGGGGCCAAAGACATCAGCCAGCTAGAGAGTAATTAAGATTCATGTGGGAGACTGTGAAGAAAGCAGAAATTTATTCACATCACCCCCCTGCCATGTTACTAAGCCAACCAACTGAAGAGAAAAAATCCCCTGCAAAAATGAGAGTTAAAATTGCTGAAATTCTATTAAAGTCGTAGGAGACTTTAATAGGCTAGTATATCACCTGCAAATATGGCAGATGTGTAAGACTTCCCTCTACCTCCAGGAATACCTAATCAGAAATACTGTAAATGGCAGAGCTGGAAGGGCTAACAAAACTGAAAGAAACAGGCAGGGGGAGAGGAAGTGAGAGAGAGATGGTGAGAGACATATACCTAAGTAAAACTATAATCCAGTTACCTTAACAAATTTAACAAAATATTTCCTTCTGAACACATCTGTATGCTCAAAAGACAATGTCTTATGCTGAACAAATCACTCCTGATTAGACGTGTATTTCAGCAAACACACATGTGTGTTTATCCAGTAGAAACATACAGCAGGAGCTGGTGCTACACTGGACATCACCTTCTCAGTATGCAAAGAATTATTCATAACCTCAGGGAATAAAAAGAACAATAAAATCTAGAGGTAAAAGAACAGCACCCTGAAACATCACCATATCAGCAGAACTAGAGGCAAGCCAATTTTCTGCCATTAAGGAGTTATACTTGCCCCACCAGCAATGTGCATTGAGCACTTTACTCAATATATCAATGTGCATTACAATAGCCTCCCAAAATCCCAAGGAAAATATCTGCTTTCTCAGAAAGGATTACCTAGCAACATATTTTTATAAAATGCAGACTAAAATATGCATGGGCATCTTCCATCACACATATGTGCATATGTTGGATAAGATTCTACATGTGTTCAACAGACACCCACAGATGGTCTTCACCTGAACTGTAAGGACCCAGAGTTGTCCCCTGCTCACCAGTCACTGCTAAGAGAAAAAGCATCTCAGTCATCACACCAAATCTCTGACATGTGCAAGCACTGTTTAGAGATTAAGCTTTTAAAGTTGGTCAAGGTCATAACAGTCCTATGTAAAACTCAATGTCATTGTACAGCAATGAATAGCCATTCAAATTTTTGTCTCCATGGACCAACATTAGGAAAGTATAAACACTCAGTTCTAAAATATTTGCTGTTTCCCTTTGTTAGGCAGTTTCAGCTGAAGTCCCAGTGAAAAACAAGAAAATGCTTTTCCTTTTGTTGGAGTCCCTTGAGAGAAGACATTACAACAAACATTTTTAAAATTTTTCCTTCACAGAAAGTATCATACCAAAGAAGTGCAACATTACTTCTGTCACAGTAGAGATGTGTTACTGATTATTCATTTTAGACAGTAACTTCTTGATCATCTACAATGACTTTGAGAACTGTGCATTGTTTAACACACTTATTCAGGTTAGAACAAGACAGTAACATACAGCATCTATTTAAACTGTATGTTAAAAAAAAAGAATGAACACCAGAATTTGGTGCATCTCATCTTCACTTGCTCAAATCTTCATAACATGAGCACTGTGTCAGTCACTGCTTTACTTGGTTATTTTTTAAAAAAAACATGTTTGTGTTTTTCCAAGTTTAAGGGAAAGCAAAACAGTTCTAGTAGCTTAATGATCATCATTTTTTCTCAGATTGATGACACAGTGACCTCATGGCTAGACTTTGCGAACGAAGATAAGGGAAGGACACTACCCACGCTTGCTGCAAACACGCTAATGGCTAAAAAGACCAACGTGGAATAGGGAAGTCCAGTTGCAAAGTGCACAGCAGAAAGTCTCCTTAGGCGGTATTGGCAAGGTGCAGTTCTTTCAGTGTTGTCTTTTCTTCTCAAGACTGATTCTACATGCGTTCTCAAAGGAGACAGCAGCGTCATGAATGGTGTGTCTCCATGTCTTCCAATTGGAGGCCAGAGTAGACCACTGATGGTATTCAATATGACCAAAACTGAGGTATTGTTTTAGGGAGTCCTTGTATCTGCTCTCTGAGGCTCCTCTGTTGTGGCAGCCAGTGGCAAATAGAGCACAATCTTAGGGAGGCGGTGATCCTCCATCCCGGAGATGTACCCTGCCCAGCGCAGCTGCATCCTCAGCAGCATGGCCTCAATACTGGTGACCCCTGCCTGTTCAAGGACAGTGACATTAGTCATGTAGTCAGTCCAGTGGATGTTTGGGATTGTACGGAAGCAGTGATGATGGAAGCATTCGAGGAGTCGCAGGTGGTGGCGGTAGATGACCCATCATTCAGACCCATATAAAAGCGTAGACAGCACAATGGCTCTGTAGACACTAAACTTTGTACTTTTCTTCGGGTGTTTATTGCACCAAACTCTTTTATGGAGTTTTCCGAAAGCTCTATGTGTCTTTGCTAACCTGTTGTCTCTTTGTCAATCTTACCATCCAAGGAAATGATACTTCCTAGATAGTTGAACTGCTGGACTGACTTAAGCTCTGATTTACCTATGGTGATGTGGGGATGATGGAAGACTTCCTGTGGTGCAGGTTGGTAAAGAACTTCTGTCTTATTCAAGCTGACTTCCAGCCCAAAAAGCTCAGCAGCCTCTGCAAAGCAGGATGTTAAGTGCTGCAGAGCTGCTTCTGTATGAGCAACGAGAGTGGCATTGTCAGCAAAAAGCAGCTCGTGGACAAGGTGATTAAGGGTCTTAGTGTGGGTCTTTAGTTGCCTTAGGTTGAATAGGCTCCCATCGGTACAATATCAGATGTAAATGCCATTATCTTCATCGAGGTCTGCCGTGGCCCCTTGGAGCATCATGCTGAAGAAGATTGTAAATAGAGTTGTTTCGAGAATGCAACCTTGTTTCACACCATTGGTTATTGGGAAGGGCTCAGAGAGTGCATCGCCATATCTAACTTGGCCGCGCTGGTCCTCGTGTAACAGGATAATAATTTTGAGGAACTTGGGAGGGCATCCTAATCGTTCCAAGATCTGCCACAGGCCTTTTCTGCTCACAGTGTCAAAAGCTTTAGTGAGGTCAACAAAAGTTACATTGAGCCCTTTGTTCTGTTCCCTATACTTCTCTTGGAGTCGTCTGAGGACAAATACCATGTCTCTGGTACTCCTATTGGCTCTGAAACCACATTGGCTTTCAGGTAGAAGTTCTTCTGAGATAGCTGGTAGTAATCTGTTCAAAAGTATTCTTGCAAGGATTTTACCAGCAGTAGAGAGCTAAGTAATACCACGGTAATTTGAGCAGTCTGAATTTTCTTCTTTCTTCTTGTAAAGGGTGATGAGGACTGCATTACGGAGATCTGATGGTAGTTCACCTTTTTCCCAGTAACGCACAACGAGCTAGTGAAATTTAGACTTCAGGTGGGATTCCATCAATCCCATCTGCCTTGCCAGTATTCACCTGCTCTATGGCCTCAGGAGTCTCTCCTACAGTAGGGGCTATATCCAATTCATTTTTCACCGGCTGTTGTGTAATGTGCTGAATTGCTGAACCTTGGACTACACGGTTGGCACTGAAGAGAGTCTGGAAATGTTCAGACCATCAATTCAGGATAGAGGTTTTATCTGTGAGAAGCATTTGGCTATCTGCACTTAGTATTTGGCTTGGAACATGGTGTGTAGGTGTGTACACTGCTTTCAGAGCCTCATAGAATCCTCTGTAGTCACCCAAATCTGCGCATAGTTGAGTCTTTTCTGCTAGGTTGATCCACCACTTGTTCTGGATGTCTCGAAGTTTCCATTGGAGCTTACTGCATGCAAGACAGAAGGCTGCTTTTCTTACATGACAAGACGGCTGAGCAAGGCGTGCTTGGTGAGTAGTTCTCTTCTTTGTCAAAAATTCCTGGATCTCTTGGTTGTTTTCATCAAACCAATCTTTGTTTTTCTTGAAGGAGCACCCTAAGGATTCTTCAGAAGACTGGAAGCTGCTATTTTTAATATATTCCCAAAGCACTTCAGGAGAGGGATCTATGGGATGGTCTTCAAGTCTAGTTTGAAGATTTGCCTGGAAGTTGTCTCTCACTGTAGCTGTTTGAAGATTGTTAACTTGGAGCCTCCTTCTTGGAATGCTGCCCCTCTTAGGTTTAGGCTTAAAGTGGAGGTTAAGTTTGCATCGCAAAAGGCAGTGGTCTGTTTGACATTCTGCACTAGGCATCACTTGGGTATGACGGACATCGTGAACACTTCTCTGGCACACTCATATGTAGTCAATGAGGTGCCAGTGCTTGGATTGAGGATGCATCCAGGTTGTCTTCAAGTTGTCTTTCTGCTGAAAGTTAGTGTTGGTGATGGTGAGCTGCTGCTCTGCACAAAACTCTAGCAAGAGGCAGCCATTGTCATTGCAGTTTCCAACACCATGCTCGCCTAGTACTCCTTTCCAGGCTTCAGAGTTCTTTCCTACTCTGGCATTGAAATCACCAAGGATTATGATCTTGTCATCTACAGGAACCTTTTGGGTGATGCGGCGCAGGTCGGTGTAAAATTTGTCTTTTTCCACAGGGAAAGTATATGCTGAAGAGAGCAACATGTTGCTTGTTATGTAGTGGGAGGCATAGGGAGATGATATGATTGAAATGACCTGTCGGCAGTTTTTCAAGTTTGGAGGCAATGGAGTTTTTAATCATGAAACCAACTCCTGAGAGGTGACTTTCGGTTTTGCCTGACCAATAGAGTGTATAGCCGGCACCATGTTCTTTGAGGCTGCCTTCCTCATGGAGACGAACTTCACTGAGAGCAGCAATGTTAAGTCATGATAGCTTGTGGGCAATTAGAGCAGAACGATGCACAGGACGTCCACTATCCACAGTATCAAGCATGGTTCTAATGTTCCAGCATGCGAGTGTCAGTCTGAACACACCTTTGGAGGCAGGTGTATGCCTTTGTCTCTTTGTGTCCATCAGAAGATGCCTGTTGGCCTGGGTTAGCCAACCAGGTGGAGAGTGGAGATGAGCTTTGGTTAGGCCACCTCTCCGTGTGTAGCAAGCAGTGCTTTCCTTGAAAAAGGCTGCTTGGTCATTCAGGA
>NW_010187766.1:5845-28083 GCF_000695765.1 Mesitornis unicolor | reverse complement strand
AAGTTGTTAAAAGCACTGTTTCAAAAGTCAGCATGTGCTTTTTAAGAAGGGCTGAATAGAAACATTTAGATAATGCAAGTATTTTGGCAAATCAATTGAGGGGAGCAGTTGCTTCAGGTGCATGTTTATACGTTCTGCAGAAATGTTGTGGGTTTTGGTGGCTCTGGTATCCGTGCCTCCTGCTGAGCCTTGACAATCAACCTTGCATCTCTTACAGTGGAAGTCGCTAAAATGTTCCACCTGAATACCTGCTGGCTTAACATCTGGCTGGATCTAACCCTATATGATTTGTTTACCAACGATTTGTGCTATATACTTCAGGTAGTGCTGCCAAGGAAGACTTCCAGTATCTAAAAATTTATCTTGGCAATACCTTGTCTTTCCATTGCACTTTTCACCTGGAGACCTCAGCACTTGCATTGATTAGGCAGGTGTTATTTAACTTACTTTGTTTAGCAAACAACCTCAGAGAAGTAAGACAGCATCTATTATTAACTCCAGATGTTATGAACTTACAGTGTTAGTTAATATTTACGCCTTTGGTGAGATCTTGTATTGCTTTGGATGCAGGCTTAAGGCATCCCTGGATTGGATTAGAGCTGGGTCTTTGATTTGGTTGTGATCAACTGGGAGCCCAAATCATTTGCCCATGACGATATAGAAAGTCCCCACAAGAAGCAGAGGATCTTTGTCTCCCACAGTCTGTTTCAGACTATCTTTTCCTACATTTGTCAGAGCTCTTTAGAAAGCCTATTATGGAGTTGACGAAGAGAAATTCAGAACATTTGTGAGTGAAAAAATAAATATAACTCAGTTTTTAAACAGGAGCATGAAATTTGGCCTGATAGAGAATGAAAATGACAAGTAAAATATTTATTATAATTCTCATACTTACAACAGCTTATTTTTCTTTTGTTAAAAAACCCATGTCTTACTAAACACTCATTTTCTAAAGCTTTTGTTGCATTAAACTGTCATTAACATGTCAAAATCAGTCTTCCTTCTTTTTCCTTTCAAGTCAATCAAAAATGTTCTATTGTCAACAAGAGAAGGAGGAAAAATGAAGGTCAACATAGCATCAGTCTTTCCAAAAAGCTCTGCATTGTAAATTATTTAGGTGCTCAAATCAATCCATTTTTTCCTTTCAGTGGTTGGACAATGAAAGCAAGATTTACTGCAGCAAGTGAATAATAAAAAAAGAATTAACAGAAAACAAACAAGGTTTGCTCGCTTGGCAACCTTCTGCGTTAATCAAAACCTGAAGACTGGAATGAAAGATCAATATTTGGCTTCAAGATGAAACATAGCAAAGCTTCCACTAAAAAAAAATAATTTCTGAATAAAAAGGAACAGAGGCTGTGTTAATCGAAAAGAGGCAAATACAAAAATCCATACAGTCTTTTGGTTATCTGTGATAAAATGGCCCCATTGGAGCTTGACAAATTACAGTATTTGTATGCACAAATCAAAGTTCAACTTGATTGTCTCATATGGGGGAAAAGACCATCTGTCTGTATTCTAGAAATAATCTGCATAATTGACTTTCAAACAAGCCTCAAAGAAACGGGCATTTATCACCTTAATTGTGACAGGCAGAATGTGTGTCCCTGCTATTTTATCAAGATAATAGTAATAGCACTGTGGATAACCTGGTATCTTGTCTTGCCCTAAATTGTTTTCAATGTGTGTGGGTGGGAACTGGATCCTTTGAGTTACAACTACTTCAACGAATTCCATCGGAGGAGGAACCACCTAGGACAAAAATAGCAGAGCGAGGCACCACCGGAGGCTGGGCTTGCTGTGTGGGACTTACTGTGGGGACGTGCTGGAATTTGGCGAGAGGAGCACAAGCTACTGCAGGAAATTTGTAAGCAGGCAGCTCGATCGCTAGCTGCAGATGCAAAATGTGCATATAAATTCCACGTATTAAAGAATCCGTTCAGGTTTTAAACCCAGAGACATGAAATTGCTGGTTCACAAGTGAGGCAGTTGGGGTCATTCCTTGGGGTGTGTGGTTCAGTGGGTGTGCAGGACAAGTTAGAGGAGCAGTGCTGCACCACGCGAGCATCGCTGCTCCCCACCAGCCACCGTGGGCTTGCATCTCCCTGCCAGGCAGAGGGCATGGGCCTGTTCAGCAATTTATTTAACACGGAAGGCCTTTCGAAAAAGCAAAGTGTGACAAGAAATGCAAGTGGGCCACCCAACTTCTAACCAAAGCTGAAGCGTGCAGGGCAGGGAGTGAATGGGAAGAAAAATCATGGATTAAGATAAATAAAATTGCGTCATACTTCTCAAACAAAATAAGAGTTTAATGCTTTGCAGTAACTTACTGCATTTGTTCCACTTTTCTTGGTAGTTAAATGAGTTTAGGTAAATCTTTTATGCAAATCATACTCCAGTGATTTAAGCTAAACTGAAAAAAAAAAGCAGTCTTAAAATGAAATAAGTATGAATTCACAAGTGCTTGTACAGATTTAATTAAGAATCATTTGTTGTTGCCTTGACATTTCGGTAATTTAACAATGAGGTCTACAAATGTGTTTTTAACTGCTGTACTTTATTGCTGCTTCAGATTTTCATCTTAAGACTAGATTACTGTCTTTATAATCTGACCTTTTAAAACTGCAGAGCCCGTGGAGGTTTCTTTGTTATTCTACTCTAATTTCTACCCTTGCTTCTCCAAAACAGGGATGCAAAGTCAAATTCAGTGCCACGGGACGCCAATGGTGAGCTTTGGCCTCCAAGCTGAAATATCCTGGTGAGTCTTATTTGGATCTTTCTGTGGCTGGACAATTTTGCTTTTATAAACCAGCAGCAGATGTAACTCTAGAATCTGAAACCAGTGGGTTGGGTGTAACTTAAAATATTTAAAATTGGCCAGTACGTAGAAATCTTGACACTGGCACCTGAAAACATGAGGGCCTGGTAGGCTGTTTATGTACCTCTCGCCCACATGAGTATCTAAGCGCCTCACTCTATAAAATTTTGTAATAACAACCCCTTTATGACTTATACCTGTTTATAACATAAAGGAGTGATTAGGTCTTGACTCTTACAAGGAGGGTAGACAGCATTGAAAATATATAGCCTGACAATATATTTTCACAAGATGAGCCAACACATTGTCCTGTAAAGTCAAGCTGGCAAGCATGGCCAGGACTCAAGGCAGTAAATAAGAGGGCTATGGCCATGGCTATGCACATTCGTGTCTTCCTAGCCATGTGTCTCCTTTTTGGAGCCAGAGGTGAATTACAAGAATGAATAGCAACTTTTCCCACCATGCTTGATTTTTTCATTTATTCTTTTGGTCTCCTGGTGTAGGATTGCAAGGAAAATAGCCCCTTCTCCCCCCTGCTCTGCATTTGGCAATCTTATGTTAATGTGGCCTAGTATTTACAAGTGGGGCATAAACAACTGACAGGTTTATGTTGCTAATAAACAAGTTGGGGTGTTTTTTTTTAGCAAAATTTTCTTGCATTATATTCAGAAATCCAATTCAGAGCAATACACTTGCACGTAGGAAATAGCGGAGGTGTTGTGTAAATCTGAGCTGAAATACTGGATACCGTACGCACACACAACATTAAAGAAATTACTGAGGGAAATAAAATCAGCATGGCTGAGGTGATGCTTCCAGTAGCGTGGACTAGTTAATGCAGGCTGCTGGGGAGAGGATCATAACAATGTGGACAGAAGTATGATATAAATATTGATTAAAAGACCTGAAAGCTGGTCTTCTCCAGGTCAATAAGCTTAGTTTGAGGGGATTTTCCCCCCCCAACACTAAATGCTGAGTTTAATTGTGTACATCACGTTTCTTTGGAAAGATTTAATGTTTTAATTATTTTCTTATGCATCGCACCTCCGTAAATGTAAATTATTTCTTTGTGCATTTTGTTTTAATACTAAGGTGGTAGGAAAAATAGGAACATGGGATGAGCTCCTCTGCTGCCATAAATCTATGGAGTGGGACATTACAGGTACCACGCTGATCTACAGCGCCTGCCCGAGGAGTCTGTGTTACAACTGGGACTGCCCAGCCCGAGGGGAAAATCAAAACTCACTTTGGCTCCTGTGGCTGTGGACCCAAGTGAAAACTGATATGGTGGCTGCCACTGATCGAAGGAGTCTGTTAGTGAAGTAGCTTTCTGCGTATAAGAATTGCCAAGGAAGAGAGACTTCTATCTGAGCCCTTCAGAGTCACCATGATGGGAAAAGGAGGTATTCCAACAGAGATATTAAGTCTTTCTCATTTACTTGCCCCGTGCACATGCACATTTTGGGCTGATGGTCCAACTTTTAGCAACTGTATGACCATGAGCCAGCACTGTGCCCTTGTGGCCAAGAAGGCCAATGCCATCCTGGGGTGTATCAGGAGGGGTGGTTGTAGGTCAGAGAGGTTCTCCTTCCCCTCTACTCTGCCCTGGTGAGACCACATCTGGAATATTGTGTCCAGTTCTGGGCCCCTCAGTTCAAGAAGGACAGGGAACTGCTGGAGAGAGTCCAGCACAGAGCCACAAAGATGATGGAGGGAGTGGAGCATCTCCCTGATGAGGAGTGGCTGAGGGAGCTGGGTCTCTTTAGCTTGGAGCAGAGGAGACTGAGGGGTGCCCTCATTCATGGTTATCAATTTGTAAAGGGCAGTGTCACGAGGATGGAGCCAGGCTCTTCTCGGTGACAAACAATGATAAGACAAGGGGTAACGGACACAAACTGGAACACAGGAGGTTCCACTTCAATTTGAGAAGAAACTTCTTCTCAGTGAGGGTGACAGAGCCCTGGCCCAGGCTGCCCAGAGAGGTTGTGGAGTCTCCTTCTCTGCAGACATTCAAAACCCGCCTGGACGCCTTCCTGTGTAACCTCATCTGGGTGTTCCTGCTCCGGCAGGGGGATTGGACTGGATGAGCTTTGGAGGTCCCTTCCAATCCCTAACGGTCTGGGATTCTGTGAACTGTACATACTGCTCATTAGGCAAACGCTGGCACATCACCTCACCTGTGGGAGTAAGCTTTATTGGGAATTCTTCATCGGTCTGCTTGTAATTTTGCCTTTAGCATTCAAAAAAGGCTGCATAAAATAACCTGGGGCAAGTTTCTTCCTTGGTGTCCTTTTGTTCAGCTCTAGCAGAGGCAGTGAACGAGATAAGTGAGTTTTCTGACTCATACTAAGGATACTCCATGACAAACCTCTGGGGAAAAGAAAAATAAAGAACAACCTTTTGATTTGACACGGGACATAATACTGGGTTCTTGCATTCAGCTCTTCTGTGGAGGTTTCTACGAACTATGGTGCACGGTTTAATACTATCACTATATCTGTATTCTTTTTGTCATCAAAGAAAAAACATTATCTGTCATTGCCATATGCTCTTAAATTTATTTTCTAGTTTGTTTGGTCTTCTATATTTGATGATTAGAATATCTTATTTCACCTAGTAGGTACTGTCAAGGGTTCCAGTTGGAAAAATACTGGAAAAAAAAAGAAAAAAGGATGCATAACAGAAGAGGGATGTTTTAGTTTGTCATTTTTGGTTCTATGTATTTATGCATGTGCGTGCACCTTTATACTCTCTCTCTCTCTCTCTCTCTATATATATATATACACACACACATATATATATATGTACATGTCACAGATCTAGAAAGGTATGCTTTGTATTTCCGCCAAACTTTCTCCCTAGGAGTTCATGTTCCCTGTTTCATACAGTAAAACTGTAACACTTCTTCTCAGTCCATTTTGGATTTCCTTTACATCCTGGGGCATCAGATGTTTCCCATGAGACGTGGAGATTTTGGCTTTTTTTATCTTGTTTTGAAATGATTTTTTTTTTTTTAAGAATTTGATTCTTCTGCTTGCAACAGAATCTGCTTGCAGCACAGACAGGCATGAAGACTGGCTTTATTGTGTCAGGCACACTCAGCGAAGTCTCACCAGGTATTTGAGCAAAGTGCCCTTGCACATACTTTTCTAGTTTCAACACGACACTTGCAGAAGTCTCCAGCCCCCAGAACCCACTGCTGTCACCTGGGCCCTCCATGTCAAAGCGGCTCTGTGCCTCACTGTAGACCCCTTGAGCACAAGGCACTGGGGGGCATCTGCTCTTGAGGTTGCTCTCACTGGACTTGTGGGATGGAACAGCCTCAAAGTTTGTTTAGAGACTCCCTGAAAGCACAAGGCCAGGGCCAAGGCCAGGGGAGGCAGGTCTTGTTCACTGGTATGAGCCAGCCAATACCCTGAGAGAAACCCAGGCAGGATTGGACACTTTTTGTACCAATATCTGACCTGTGGTTAATAAAATACTGTGTGTCGGTTTAATGATAGGGGATCATCTGAGACTTGCCTTATCTTTGAAACTCTGGCTCACTCCACGTGAGCTCCTCTGAAATATAAATAGTGCACTGTTGGCACCAACAAATGAGATCGGAAATTTTGGGTTTTTTTGGGTTTGTTTCTTGTTGTGACATTTGTCTTCACTGCAAAACCTTAAAAAGTTGTTATCCATTGATTCTCCTGCTTCAGACCGTATGCTTTTCAGGGAAGAGATCTGTCAGGTTTTTATTTGTTTTTAGAGCCCTGTGTTCACCTTAAGTCTAGTTTAAATAATGCTATAATAAATAGAAATATGCCGTTTGACCCAGATGACTTTTCTTCATTACTATTGTTACCTAAAGGGCTGTATACGCCTTGCACACATTGAGCATATGGGAAATGATGTTATTTTTTTCTCATTGTTGTGGTTTAATGTTATTTTTGTTTTGCAATAAATCTCTAGAGCCCCTGTAGGCTTTTTTTTTTTATTGCTTTAAAATAATTTCCAAGTATGTAGTCATTTGTTACAGAATAATGTTTGCCTAATTTGTAAGTGTGGGTGCCTGAGGATTCCCATTTCTGCATTTTGCTGGACAAGTGAGACTGAGGCACAAATATCCACTGCAGTGTCCAAATGGGGACAGAATACCATAATTTATGTACTCTCATTTGGAAGACAACTTGCACGGGGCTAAATCTGTCCTAACTCTTGTCTGGCAACACCACTGTAATGGATGGCACGGCGAGTAATGTAGGTCAAGATGATGTTTTATTTCCTTTTGTATGTTATAACTCTCCTATGAGGGCTCAGATCCATAGCCCCACACTGTGCTTTCAGACTTCCATTTGTTTTTCTGGCCCATTTCAATCTGCTCGGTGGATGTCACTGCTTTAGTGATGCAGTACTTTGCCTCTGTCTCTTGATTTTGCTTTACCTTCCCAACCCAGCTGGAGTTGTCTCCCTTGCTTCTTCAGGAAATGTACATCCTCAGCTGGCCTCTAAATGATAATGTATGCAGGTGAGATGCATACTCACTCTCTCTCCTCTGTAGAGAATCTTATTTCATGAAGTTTGTAGTTAAGATTCAGCAAGGCATACAAACAACAGGTAACATGCAGCTGCAGTGCTAAGTGCTACAGGTCTCTTTTGAAAGGTTATTTCAACGCTCATTTTGTCAAGTTGTCCTAATCCTGCCAAATTCTGAGCGGTATTTGAAGCTTCCATATATCTCTCTCTATGAGAGATTGTGGCACACTGTGTTGTGAAAAACTGGTTCATAATGTCCAGAGACACTGTGAATCAACCACAATGAAATTAAAACAAAAATATATGTGGTAACTAAGAACAAACATCTACATTAAGCACCACATTGTCTTCAGAGGTCTTTCCAGAGCATCTGAAACACAGAAAATATAATTTCTTACAAGCTGAGTAAGACTTCAGCTTCATTAAGGCCACCTTTTTTCAGCAGTGCTTTGAATCAAGTTGATCCTTGTGAGTCCCTGGAGTCCCTAATGACAGGCAACCTATTCCACTTCACTTTCATCTGCTATAGGTTCTTCACCTGGTCTCAGTGAGTTCATCCACTGAAATTATGGGAATTTATGGGACGTAGGTTAGAGAGAATGTGTTTATAGGGTTACATCTGTCAAACTATATGATAGGATCATATAATTAGAAATATTAGCATGGTCTGAATTCAGAGTTGGACTCCTGCTCTCATTTGTTCCAGGACCAAAAACTTAGTGAGACAGGATTAAAATGTTCCTGTGGCCCCAGTAGTGTTTCTTATGCACATGTTGATGCGTGGCTCTTGAAGCCTGCACACGGCAAGGTTGCTTCTTCCATTGGTGGAAGTCCTCTTGTTGCCATCTAGCCAAAGTTTCTCTTCCCAGCTGTATATTCATCGTGCCAGTCTTACAAGTCCTGTTACCACTGCTGTTCATTGCTGGTGGCAGAGTTCACTGCATCTCTACTATAAGAATTACTTCTCCTTCCCTTGTTGTGCTGACTTTGCTAGCAGATGTCACTGTTTTGGATGGCTGTCTTAGTTAACACTGAAGATTTTTGATCTCTAAAGCTTTTCAATTCTGTAGTAATTCTGCAATTTAAATAGCAGGCAATGAGAGTTCAGAGCCCTATTATTTCAAGTTTATATGCAATAGTACATGCTTTTAAAGTTTGAAAAGCTGTAGGATCTTGGATGTGAAATGAACAAAATAATTCACAATGCTTGGTTGGGGGTGTTCACGAAATGTCAAAGCCACCTCACAAATCCATCCCAACCTGCAGGAAGCATGCTTTCAAAGGTACAGGCTTGGAGACATGTGTTGGTTCTTCCTTAACCTGCGCTGTCAAAAACCAAGCTGTTTTCCAATTTCTTTGCTGTGTCAGGTCAATTGTGTTGCATTCTTATACTTCAGTAACAAAAAACAAAGCAATGTGACTCTGGGAGCTAAATGTAGTGCTTCAGCATTGTGAGGTGCCAGCGTAGGTATTTAGAGACCAGCAAGTCCTGACAAGCATTGTTATTGCCCCTGCAGTTCAAAATGCTTAAACTTTATGCTTAGAAAACAAGATGTTATAAACTATTGCAGAAAATAGAATTTAGGCTGAGTTTTTAATTTGTGAGTGCAGTGTTGAAGTCCATGAATTTGGATGAGGTTAGTCACTGGACTCTTTCCAGAAATTTCTCTGGGATGCTTCACCTACCACAATGGGAGTTAGATATTGAAATCCGTGAGGTCAAGTTTTATTAGCTCTGTTTCTCCTTAACAATGTGTCATTGATAAATTAAAAGTGCAATAAAACCAGAATGCAGGTTTCGATGTAAAACAGTAATGGCTACTTGTCAGCTAGCTTCGTAAGCAGCACCTGGAGACTGGTATTATACTTTCAAATGCAGTAAGACTTGCCTTCTATTGACTAAATACTATGTGGCATATTATAAAGGTATAAAAGGGTTACCTGTAAAAGTGAGAGAGAGCTAGAGGGCAACATTTTGCAGAGTTATACTTGGGTAATAAAGACAGATGGAGCTAGTTATGGTCTCGACCAAATTTTCACAGTGCTGCTCTTCTCCCAAGCTCAGAATCTCAAAGCTACAGCCGGGCTTTTCAGTGGTTCGTGGCTATGCCCTGATACCAGCTACTGCAGAGTGTCACAGCACAGCCCTGCGTGTGTTTAGTCACAACATTCACCTAAAGTACTGTTATTCTCTGTAGATTTTTGCTGAGTGCAGGCCACAGACTGCGTTACATGGCTGTGTTCACATGAAGTACTTTGGAGAGAGGGCAGTTCTTCCTGCTGGCAGCTTGTTCTGGTTTTGTTAGGACGGAATTGTAGAATTCCCTTTTCATTTTTCAGTAAAGCTGGATTGCTTTAATGAACACAAGTTGATATTGGAGCTTTGGCCAGGATGGAACTGTTTTCCTTATGAAGCTGATAAGTTTGGTTTTTTAATTATTTTTGTGTTCTCACTTATTTATGTTTTTTAAGGTTCTGCCTGCACCTGTGGTTACAGTTTGGTTTAGGTTTTTCTTTCTTCTCTCTGCACAATAGAAAAGGAGGGGGAAGCAAGAGCCTGGCATTCTCTGGGATAGGTGACCCAGGACAGAAGACTGGGCTATGGTCCTAGCTGACCGATAAAGATGTGTTCTATCCTATAAACGTCACTCTCACTATAAATTGTGGCGCTTGCAGGAGACAACCCTTGCAACACTTTGCATTCTCTTTCAGTCTCTTACCTTCTCCTTGGGAGATGGTGACCCACCTTGGATCCTGAGGCTTACACTTCCCATTGTGTTTTTGCTGGCGTGCAACCACTGGCTGCTGTTTGTGACCTGAGTATGACTTTGGTTGCTTTATTATTGTTGTTCCTATTCTTGTTACAACTCATTGGGGTTGTTATTATTTAAGTTTGGGTTGTTTTAGTTATTATATAGTCTTCATCTCAACTGACAAGTTCTTTACTTTTAATCCTTGCTCTTTACTTTTAATACTTGGCCTGTATTAAAAACAGTGTGACCAGCAGGGCCAGGGAGGTGATCATCCCCCTGTACCTGGCACTGGTGAGGCCGCACCTCGAGTGCTGTGTTCAGTTCTGGGCCCCTCACTATAAGAAGGATGTTGAGATTGTGGAGCGTGTTCAGAGAAGAGCCACAAGGATGGGGAGGGCTCTGGAGAACAAGCCTGATGAGGAGCGGCTGAGGGAACTGGGCTTGTTCAGCCTGGAGAAGAGAAGGCTGAGGGGAGACCTCATCACCACCTACAACTGCCTCAAGGGAGCTTGGAGAGAGGTGGGTGCTGGTCTCTTCTCCCAGGTGATGGGGACAGAGCAAGGGGAAAAGGCACCAAGCTGTGCCAAGGGAGGTTCAGGTCAGAGATAAGGAGGAAGTTCTTTCCTGAGAGGGTCGTCAGAAGCTGGAACAGGCTGCCCAGGGAGGTGGTGGAGTCACCATCCCTGGATGTGTTTAAAGAGCGGGTAGATGAGGTACTTAGGGATATGGTTTAGGGGTAGACAGGAGCGGTTGGACGTGGGGATCTCAGAGGTCTTTTCCAACCAAGTGATTCTGTGATTCTGTGATTCTGTGTGTGTGAATCTCCCAATTATCTCCACCATCATACTGGGAAAGGGGAGGGCGAGCAAGCATACTTCATGGCTGCTTGCCAGGTTAAACCACGACACAGCTATAGGTTTCTGTGTGAAAGCAGCTATGAGAAAGCCGATACCCAGAAGTTTTTGCTGCAGGTCACTGATGGATCCCTTCTCATGTATATGTTATAGTTTGTTTGATGGACTGCCATCAGCTGCATTCATCGTGAATGTAATATTATGGGACAAATCATGACTGCATTTAGGCAGGGGTTACTGAGAGAATCCTCCCTTCCTCTGTTCTTTGCATAATAGTCAGGTGAGGAAAGCGGAGCACTGAGTTGGCCATGTGCTGTTTCACCCTGCTGTGCCAGAGGGAAACGTTGTTTTACCAGTTCTGCCCATGTGTCCTTTTCCCAAGACATGTGTATAGCAAATCTGTGCCACACTCACTCTGCTCTTTAGGGAGAACTAAAATGGCTCTGCAATGCTGAAGGTCAACCTCATTACTAAAATGAGGCAAAGATTGAGGCAAAGTTGGAGGTGAAACTGATGGATGCCTAGGTAAATAACCCCCCAGTTGCAGGTGAAGATACACGATGACCTTTTGAAAACATAAAGTAGCATGAACAGTGTCCTGCAGTTGACTTCATGCTGTCAGGTCTGGTATGTTCTACTCGGTCATTATTGCTGTTGACTGTTTATGTTGTTGTGAATAAAATGTAGATACTGCAGCCCTAGGATCTGGCAGTAGAACAGTTTTTTCTTGGGTTCTCAGCAAGTCTTAATGGCATAGGTAAGACCAATTTACACTTTTTCAATGAAAAATATATTTGATCTGATTCCATATACTTCCTGTGCCCAGTGAAAAGGCATAGGCACAGAGCAAGCATTTCAAAGCGTTCTCTTCTTTAAACGGCTTATTAAATTGTTAATGACTCTGGAAGTTTTGCATATTATTTAAAAAGGAAAACCTGTATGTGTACAGTGATAAATTAATGATAAATTAAAACTTTAAATCACTTACTGTATGCAACTGCTGTAATATGGCATGGGATTATGTGAACATATTTGTTTTGTCCTAGATTGAAACTTGGATAAAATTGTTAAACACATTGAGCAAGTGGTATATTTTCCTTTGTCTGTTCATATCAGTTAAGTAAATATGATCCTGGTTAGCTGAGGAGAATGACTCAATTCGTGAGCCTATTTGCATGACACATGGGATCGGAGAGCTGTATTTTGTGGAATACCAAAAGCATTTGATCTTGAATAAGTCTTGCCTATGGGTTTTGAATATAGATGTATTTATAAAATGAATCCAAGACTGGATTAATTCCAGGGGCCTCAGTATCTGAATCTGCAGAAGATACCGAGAAGGCTAAGGCAAAAAAGCATCTGCCTTAATTTCAGGTAAGTACATAGGCATATGCAGGGTTCCCATTGCTGTCAAACACATGTCAGCATATGCTTAAATTTAAGCATGCACTTCCATGTCTGCTGAAAAGGAGTGCTTGAAGTCAAGGGAATGTTTAAGAACAGGCTTAGTGCTGGCTGTGCAGCCGTCCAGCAGCACAGGGACCTTGCTGTGCCAGGAATTCCTCTCTGCCTCATTAGGACAACCACAGAGGCAGCCAAGGATCAGTCTTGAATGCATTCAAGTTCATTTTGTGAAGCACTGGGGATGTGGAAAATGTCCTAACATAGTGAATAATTACTTGGTCAAAGGTAACTTTTAGCAGCTAGAGTAAAAATAATGTCTTTCAACTCATGACGGAAGGCATCTTATTTTCATTTACAACATTGTTAAATGGATTTCTTAATTTCAAGTAGATTATTTTGCAGTCATTAGAGTAAGCTACCTAGCACTCTCCTGCTGTCACTCCACCCACACATAAGAGGTATGTGCACATCAAATGTAGGCTGAATGGCAGTGAGGGGTATTTTAGAACCTTGGTATTAATATTTCAAGTGTTTTTGTTTCGTTGTCTTGCTTAATATTTTATTATCAGATTTCTACTCATTATGCGTATGACTCTATTCCCTGTGTGCATTGATGAAGTTATGTTGCAGTAAATTGAAAAAGAGGACTATACGTACAGGATGATTTATTGTCAATGTGAAATTCAGCAAAAACCTGCGAAAGCGCTAGCAGAAATCCCTAGCTATTTCAAAATTCATATTATGAGACAGACAATCAGATGGCCAACAAACAGAACATCTTGTACTCTATTAATCCTACCGTGACAGATCCCTTGCATGCATTTAGCTTTCCAAATAATACAAACATATGTCACCATTTTGTTTTTATTGATTTTGGACTTTCAAAGTACAGCTACAGCACAAGACATTATGAAGACATTTATTGCAGAGTTTGCTTTGATTTGTTGTAGTCAATTGAAATTGTGTCAAAGTCAAGTGTTTAATATTAAATATGATGAATTCCCTTAGGCCTTAATCCTGCAGCATCATCCAGCTCAAGGTGACTCCTGCCACTGGAGCACCAGGCTGGGGAGGGCTTCCCAGAGCACTGTCCAGCAGCGCAGCAGTGCAGGAAATTGTAACCCTGTCATGTCATATGAAATATTCCCATTGACAAACATTAAACTCAGGCTACTTCCTTTTTTGCTGTTTCCATTTGAAGATTGTTGGCTTTTTTTTTTTACTCTCCTTCCTCTTCCCCCCTAGTTTTTGTCTTTAATCAGTTTTGGTCAATATATACCCATTTATTTGGGGAGCAAAAATAACATTTAGCTTAAAGAGATCTTCTTTAATGACAAACTTAATGACAATAACCGTTGCCATTCTCAGCCTTGAGTTGTCTCCTGTGCCTGGGGAGCTGCATTAGTACCTTCGGGTCCCTGCTGGAGCTGGCTGGCTGATGCAAACTAGC
Source organism: Mesitornis unicolor (assembly GCF_000695765.1). Taxonomy (NCBI): domain Eukaryota; kingdom Metazoa; phylum Chordata; class Aves; order Mesitornithiformes; family Mesitornithidae; genus Mesitornis; species Mesitornis unicolor. The sequence goes on along the minus strand of NW_010187766.1, from coordinate 14,286 downwards.
ACTGTGTTTACCATTTCCATGGCCATGGACCCAAATCTTTCTCTTCCTCAGCCTTCTCTGGAGTTTCCACTTCACAGTAGTTCTTAAATGCTTGACGTTCAGTTTTGATCTGGTAGCTCCTCCTGTGTGATACTCCATTCCTCCTTTGTGTATTGATCAGATCTCCCAACCTGGTATAATCAGCTAATGATTTTTCATTAGCACTCTGTTCCTGGTAGCCTGACTCCTGAATAAATATATTAAATAAGGAAAAACACTCAGGGCTATTCTTGCAAAATTGTTCTAGGTCCTTCTCTTCACCTTAACTGTCTTATCCTCTTTTCCCTGCATTAGTTGCTCACTCCTAACTAATATTTTCCACATAGCATCAAGTTGATGGAGGTGCAAACTGCATTCTCCTCTCCTAGAGGAGAGCCCTGCTCCCTAGGGGGAAGACAGACTTGATAGTCTTTTTTTGAGATTTTTGTAAGAGCTTTATCTGCATTGTCTGCCAAGATGGAGGGGTGCTGCTCTTTCTTAATTCTGCTCTACATCATGGCACGAGGGAACTATTTTCAAAAGGCAGCTATTTGAGGCAGCTATTTTCAAAACATAATTGGTTGCTTTGATTTTCAGCTTGTCATTCAGCTTGGCAAGTGAAACCAGATAAATCAGTTTTGGATTGGTTCCCGGTGGTCTCATGTACTAGGCCAACTGTTTGGTCCCAAGTGGTAAAGCAGAATATTGTAATCTTTAAAGTGTTCCTTTTTTTAGCATAGGAGAAAGTTTCATGTAAAACCGTTAATATAAAAGTATATTATTTGGTCTAGAAAGTCTGGTGGTGTTTCTTTAGACTGAGATTATCTTACTGTTTGGAAACTGTGGGATGGATGCAAGTCTGGGGGCATTTCTTGCAATTCTGTTGTGCAAAGTCATGGTAGTGAAGCAACTTGTGGGGTTGCTTGTGTGGAACGGGCTGTTTGGGCTGCAGACTGCCAATTTATCATCGGACAATAAAGGAAACTTCAATAAAGCAAATATTCTACTGCCTAGCTTTGATTTTATGTAGCCCATAGTGCTGGCAAGCAAGGAAGTAGCAAGTGAAAAAAATGAATTGGAGATATTGGCAAGGGAAAAATAGGCAATAGAATGAGTTCAAATAATGTTTTATCAGCAGAAAATTAATGGAGTTTATCCCTTTAACTCACAAAACCCAGCCAATGCCAAGCTAAATTTCAGTGTCGCTTGTGTTAGTGAATAAGGAGGTATAAAATGTAGCTTTCCACGTTTAGAAATCACTCTGAGAGTGACGTTAAATAACAGAATCATTTATCTATTGACCTGGGCTGTGGCAATACTCATTAAAGTTTATTTGTGTCCTCTCAGTGACTACAGTGAGAGCAAACCTCTGCTGTTGCCTGTACACATGTATTTAAGCGGGATGAGGTGAGAATATCTTTTGATACTGATCCCACTCTCCTTGCCCTGGCAGCCTAGTGGCAGGTTTCAATGGGAATACACTTGGAATGAGGAATGAATCACTGAACCCTTCATTTCGGGGTAACAAAAGCCCGTTTGATCCAGACAGTGCCAGCACAGTTATGTAAAACCTGATTGCTCATTGCCATTGGGCTATGCTGAACCTGAGTGCTCTTTGGGAAGGTGAAGAAAGAAGAGAACAGCTCCTTGTGCCTGCGTTGAGGAAGACGACAGCAGGGCATCTCGTGCTACAGGCTTACTGTGATTTTGCAGATGTGCACTTGCTCCTGACCCCTGCGGGAAGCCGCTTGCTGACAGAAACAGGCTGCCTTCGTCTCTGGAGGCAGTGGGTGAATCCTGGCATTTCCCTGTGTTTCTCTGCAGGTCTTGCATCCTCTTTCCCATCATCACACTGCAGAGCTGTTCCCTGGAGGAAAGGCCTCATGGACGCCCAGTGTGTCAGCTCATCCCCCTTCTCTCTGTAGCAGGTGTGTATGCTCCCTGCTTTGGCACGCTGTGACAGACTATAATTAATTTTGAAGTATGGAGCTGTTCCCTGGAGGAAAGGCCTCATGGACGCCCAGTGTGTCAGCTCATCCCCCTTCTCTCTGTAGCACTGCGCAGGGTGTATGCCCCCTGCTTTGGCACGCTGTGACAGACTAGAATTAATTCTGAAGTATGGAGTGACAAGGGGTTATTGTCTGTCACGGTGCCCTCACTGTTCCGCTTTCATGGAGGGCAGGAGTGGGAAGGAGAGCCCTACTTTAGCAGCCGGACTGCTTTCGTGTCTATCCATGTGCAGGTCTGATTCTTGGAAACGTTTTTCCAAGCTGCCCCTGATTCATGACACGTGTGATCAAAAGAATGTTCAGAGTTGGATTCCTACATGTGTTGAGAGAGGTGAAAGTCATCTGAGCTGTTCCAAACAGCACAAGTCCATTAATTAAGCTAAAAACTCTTTTTTTTTCCCTTTTGGGATGACTAGTGGCACTTTCAAGCAATATGCACAAGTGGTATTTTGATGATTGCATGGTGGTTAGGGCAATTTCCTGGGATCTTGAGGGGAGATTGTTTTTGTCAGAGAACCCTCATTCCCCCTTCCACAAATACTCTCTCTCTCTTTCTCGTACCTTTTATAGTTACTGAATCACACCTTGATCAGATAAAATAGCCATCTGTTGCTGGGTACACCAATTCTGATTGCATCCATCTGAAAATGAGAGACTCCTTTGGGCAGAACACAGTGGTTTTTCAAGAGCTCTCTATGGTTCTATCCAAACACTGAGTAAAAGACACAAAAATTGTGCATTTTAATTAATTTAATCTGTTAATCTTAAGTTATCTGTTATTTCTTTAAAAGCATATTTCCAGGTCCGTTGTGAAAATAGATGATTTTTGTAATTTCTGATCTCTTTTTCCATCCTTTTCAGAAATGCATGAGGGAGATTACTGAAAAGAGTTTTCCTTAATTTTATCCAAGAGGCTTAGGTTAATAACAACAGTGTGAGCTTTTTTCTAACAGATTTCAGAGTGGAGTAAAGTGACTGAAAGAACACTGTTATTCACCTAGGACATCTGATTTATTTTATCTTTTAGGTTTTTTTTAGTTTGCTGTTTAATCTAGTCATTCCCTCCAAGAATAACTAACGCTCCTCCTAATACTCTAATGGAAGATATTTAGAAAATCCTGCTGTCAGTTATCATTCACTTTGACAGAAGAATAAGGGTGGTGGTGTTTTTCAATTACAAATTACCTTCCTGACCTAAAAAATGGTTGCAATGTAATCCATTTTTTGTGTTGAGATTGTGCAGTGTAAGTATTAATGGAAGATCTTTCTGAATTGTCCTGTTGGGATGCCGAAACTGTCATAATTCAAAGACAATTTTGAAAGATGTCAGCAAAAAGCTGGATTTCCTATTTTGATTATTGGAAACATCAACAAAGTAGAAATCAAAGGCAGACCAATAGAAAGTCAAGTGAAAATAGAAATGAAAATTTGTGACGGATCACTTGTAAAGGACAACATTGTTTTCACCTCCCTAGCTGAAGGAACAGAACTGTAAGATACTCAGCAGGTATAAAGCATCCAGGTTGTTTTAGTGTGAGTGTCAGAAATATTTCTACCATCTAAAGTGACAGCAATCAGAGAAAAATCAGCTGGCAATTCAGGACTGGCTGATGTATAAAGAGGATAATAGTGTGGGTTGTTTTTTTTTTAATTTTCTTGTTTATTAACAGTGGTGAGAGCTGTAAAGGTAGTGACTCAAGTAAGTACGTCCAGAGGGATATCAATTAAATAATCAGACAGACAAAGGCTTTTGTGGGGTGTCAGGTAGCAGCAATTGTAACAGAGAGGAGCAGGAACCACAGAGTTCTGCAGGGTGTGTGTTATGGGGTAGTGGGTTGACCTTTTCCAGCTGCCAGATGCCCACCCAGCTGCTTGCTCACTCTCTTCAACACGACAGCGGAAAACATAAGGTAAAGACAGGGAGATCACTCATCAATTACTGTCATGGGCAAAACAGATTTGCATTTGGGGCAATAAATTAATTTATTGCCAATTAAAATTAGATTTGGATGTGAGAAAGCCAGATGAAAAATTGAGCAGCTTCCCCCCACCCCATGCTTCTTCCCCAGCTCGACTTCACTTCTTCACTCCCTCTCCAGCACATCCCCTGGCCCTGATCGGTGCTGGGGGGGAGTAGGAATGCGGGTTGTGGTCCGTCCATAATGGCTCCCCTTTCCTGCCCCTTCCTACACACATGTTCCCCTGCTCCAGCGTGTGCCCTCCATGGCTGCAGTTCCTGTCAGGAAAAGCCGTTCCTAGGGTGTCTCCACAGCCGCAGAGCAGTCTCAACTCAGGGCTTGGAGTACCTCTTCCCTCCTCCTGCCTTTGGTGTGGAAGAGCTGTTTCTCACACTCTTCCCCTCATCCCTCGCTGCCCAGCAGTGCTTTGCCCTTTCCTAAACACGCATTTCCCTGAGGGCTGCCAGCCTCCCTGAGGGGCTCAGCTGTGCCCTGCTGTGGGGCAGCTGGAACTGGCTGGAACAGGTCTGAACCCCTCAGCTCCCCTCAGAGTGGGGACCCTGCAGCCCTGCTGGGGTCTTGGCATGGGCACTCAGTGCAGGTAGGTAGGTACACCCTGATTTACCCGAATAATCGAGTATACTGGTTGTTAAACACACTTGGTGTGGTGCACTCAGATGGTGCCTCACAAGGACTGCCCTAGAGCTCTCCATTTTCAAGCACCATGCTCTGTGATTGTCACTGGTTTGGCTACAGCCTGTATTCACCTGCTTTGTGTGTTCACCTCCACAGATACACAAGTATGTGTAAGATACCGCTTAAAATCTGGCTGCATCTCATTTTGAATGAACAGGTAAAAAAAATAGCAGGCCTGTGGTAGTGGCAGGATTCATTTTACCCACCTTTGCCTGTTAAACGCACAGGCAGAGCCCCCCAGTCTCTCTGGATTCCATGGAAAGGGACAAGTCCTTCTGGGGTGCAGTTTGTCTGACCCTTTTCAGATGTTTGCTTTAGGACAAAATGAATCCCATCTTCCATTATTTTACTGCTATGAGGTCAGTCTATGATGGACTGATCAGCTGCTTTTTCATGAGAAGTGGGTTTTTGACAGTCATATGGGTTTTGGTTTGGGTTTGTTTTTTTAGGGCGGGATTATATCAACACAGCTGTATTTCTTCTTTCGGAAAAAGATATTATTTGCAAACTTTAATAAAGTAAGTGTAGTTTCTTACAGAACACCAGATTTTCACAAAGTAAAATGTTACTACTGATTTTAGTGATGTTTAGAGGAAAACACTGAGGGCAAAAAAAGGACGGGGGGGAACCTCACAGTGAAGGCTAATTTTAAATACTCTGAAAAAGTAACTTTTTATGAAACCTCAATTTTAGTTACTTGAATTATGATACGAGTACCAGTCTGGGGCTTATTTTTGTTCACTTTTGGATGGGGATCTCACACTTAGAGGATTGTTAGAGAGGTAAAGTGGAGTGTAGCAAAACGCTATTGGAGGCTATTGGCAAAACCCCAGCAGGGCAGGTCCCTTGACTTTGCAGCTCTCCTTGCTTACCATGTTCTTTATATTAGTTTTGAATGCAGATCTTATGCCACTGGTTTGTTCCATCTGAACTGGTGAGGCATGAGAAGTGCTGCTGAGCTTTGTTTGGTGTGTTATGTTTATGTTATGTTACTTCAAAGTGGTGCTTGATTGTGATAGGATTAGAACACAAAAGCAAGGTAGGAATTTAAAAAGACTCCACACTACTTTGATTGTCTGTAAATGAACAAAATGCAACAGTGGCTTAGATGAATCAGGAGTGTTTTAGAGGAGCTGCTCAGTGACGGAGCCACAGGGCTCATCACTTGAGTCAGGCACCTGAAGCCTGAGGAAGCCCCTTGTGACAATTAGCACAGGAATATCTACATGGAATATACATATGGGTTTGTTGTCCTCTAGATTTTCTCATCACTGTGTTGCATGAGCCAAGCTTTTAAAAGAAATGTTAATCTTTTAAAAATGTTGAATTTGTTTATGCCAATGCCATGACAACAGGAACAAAGCTGTGTGTTTACGAGACTTGCATTAGGAATCCAAGTGTTTGCACAAACATAACCCAAAGGGGTAAGTGCACCTCTGCTCACACACAACTCTCAATATTAAAGCACGTCCCCTGCTTTCAATGGGAGCAGTAGAATTCATTTTTAGCATTTGAGAGTTGGATACTTCCTTTTTTTATTCCTTGAATCTAAATTGCCTCTATCTGAAAGATGCAAGTGTTTTTTCACTGACACGTGTAGAAGGGCAGTGGAAGACAGCCTGTTGTGGCATTTATATTTCCTCTTTGACGCTGCGAGCTCTCAGAGTGTTTATGCGTGGCGTTCGAACACCCTGGGGAAGCATTCAGATTTATAATTTTAAACCACCACTCATCCAAATTTTGGCATCCAGTCAAACAGAAATTTGTCATAGTTTATAATGCTTGTTAACGAGAGCCATCAAAAATTAATGCTTATTAGGCTGCTCATTAATATGCATGGTAGTCTCAGTTTCGGCTTAATTAAGCGAAGCACGACTTCATAGTGATATTGTGTCACTGCAGTAAAGAAAAGTTCAAAACCATGCTGTAGTAACAGGATGGCGGCACGGTCCCTTTGGACAGCATTACCCCATATTTTGTTGTGGGACATTGCTCATCTGCCGCTCTCTAGCTTCCTGACAGCTAACGAGAGCAGCTGCTGGAGAGCTACTGTTGATATTTGTTATTCAATGTTGTTGCTACTTGCATTCCTCTGAGTTTTCTTAATACGGTGCACGGCACAGAAGTAGTTACCAGATAGATTTGTTGGTGTATGTGCCTGCCCTTACTTAACTTTGATAAAGATTATTTTGGGGAAGCTATAGGGGTTTCTTTTCTTTAGAAAGGTCTTACAGGTCCCTGAAATCCATAATAGAGGTTTAAATCAGCATTGTCAAAAGCATAGTTGTGAATATTGATCTGACTAGCACCTGTAAGGAAATGTGCAGTGAGCAGCTGCTGGGAGCCCTACGTGACTGCTGCTTTCCCGAGCTCAGTGTATCAGCTTGGAACAGCCTGGGTGAAGCCCACCGGGCTCTTGCTCAGTTCTGCTGCCTGACTGGAGTGGGGTGAACACATCTAAATGCAGTTCAGAGCATGGCAGGACTTATGCTTCCTTGGAGTATTAATTAATTAAACAACTGCCATTAATGCCTTTACCACTCAAGCCATTGGGAATTCTAGAGTAATTAATAAGAAAAAAAAAAGCCCACTTGGGGTTGTGAACTTGTCAGGAAGTTTAGCACTCACTCAGCACACCAGCTGAGAGTGTCCTGGCTCCATGTCCCCTTCGCTGCCCCCCTGCCCTGTGGCCTGTGTCCTCTGGCATGCATCCTGCCATGGAAGTACCTGGCCAGGAAACGGCTGTGGCTCTCGCCCAGCTCTCCTGGGTCAGGCGTTGCAGCCCAGAGCAGGGTACCCAGCTACAGCAGGGGAGAGAGGCCTGAGAGGAGTCAGAGTGCAAGCTGGCAAGATGTGAGGAACTGATAAAATTGGTATTGAGGCAGAACTGAGACTGACACTCGTGGACAAAGGACTGATTTGAATGTAGAGATCCAGAGTTACTGGGGCAAGGGCAGGGCAGAGCTTGGGAGTGGCGGAGCACTCCGTCAGACCAAGGTCAGGAGCAGCTTCCTCATTCCTCAGAGAAACACTTAGTCTGGTGACAACTGCTAGGTAGACAGCAGCCTCGGACTTCTCTTCTTCCTCTATTCAGCTTGTCTCACATTCCTTAATATGGGTTCAATAAAGTGCAGTACAACATGGGAAATGTCAATAATAAATCTCATTTAGCCCTCCACTCACTTAATCTGCCAATGTGCTGTAGCCTCGAGTTCTACTTCACACACGCTTCAGAGTTTAGACTGTTGGAAAGGCAGAGCAGGGACGTCTGTGTGAACATGACACCAGTTCATACAGGATGCTTTGGGTATCATTTGTTGACACAGTTCTTACTGGTTTCAGTGAGACTCAGAAAAGGTATGTATCTAAATCAAACTTCACGGTTCTTCACGGGAAGGGTTCAATGGCTTCATTTGTTGCTGCAGCATTTAATTGCAAAATCCTCTTGGTTTTTTTGAGTTGCTATGTGCAGAAAGTTGAATGCAAAATGAACAACTTGTTATTGCCCTCTTCTTGGTTTTGCTGCTTAGAGGACTGAGTACTTAGAGCCTAACACCCAGCAGTTCTGAGAGAGTGTGAAATGCCATCTTGCTTCAACAGAGAGAAGGATTTTTCCTGGAAGTGTTGCACACTTGTTTCGCACACAGGAATTTTTATATAACAGGGCTACAAGGAATCGCTACTGACATCCAAAGAACTATTTCTGACTTACTAAGGCAGATCAAGAAGAGAAGAGCTTTCCAAACCCCGCAGAGTCCCA
>NW_010187766.1:0-5814 GCF_000695765.1 Mesitornis unicolor | reverse complement strand
AGAGTAAGGTGTGATGGTGGGTATTTAGATGGGCTGGGTTCAAACCCCAGCTTCCCTTTGTGGACTTCTCAGGTTCTCGAGTGTGTCTGGTGGCTGAAGGGCCACACACAGAGAGAGACAGGTCACCTATGTGAGCAGCAGAGTGTAACATTACAGCATGCAATTGTGTTCTGATAAATAGAGGGGAAAAACACGTAGTAACCAGATCTACCTCAAACCTGAATGCCAGCGGTCAGTTAGTGACTGTGGGTGACCACAGAGCTAATTGCTTTCCCATGACGCCCTGGCTTTTTCTTGGACATTGCTTCATTGCCTTTGTAATTTGATTCAAAGGCAAAAGGTACTTTTCATACCAGCCCACTTTAGGTGATAAACAGGCTGAGTGAGAAGCAGGGACTTGCCTCTGCATTTTTTTAGAGCACATCAGCACAAAGTTATTTAGCACAGGGGATTGCGTGATTTTGATTCACTGAGAGAGCTCGTGAGGCTCTCAAGCTCTGATTCCACCAGTGTGGTGCACTGGCCCATTTTTAATAGTCAGGTCTATAATAAAACAATGTGCATGCAGGCACACTAACTAATTCAGGCTTTGACACTGGGATATTTTTCTTTATTCATCCAGGTACTTTCACTTGCTTCTAAATTCTCTAACATTGTGTTGCAAGATGGGATTAAACAACACTGGCATTAAAGTTGCTGGTGGAAATTAGATGTTTCTGCAGAAGCTATAGAAAGACTGTCTCGAAAATACGTCTTAAAATGGCCCTGCAATCCCAGGGGAACAAAAGGTAGAATTCAATCTTTCAAACAGAGGTGATCAAATACCCCCAACTATCTGGCCAACCTCAAAGCCAACAAACTGCACAGCGCAGGTTCAAATGTTATAGAGGATAGATTGCAATTTCAACACAGAGTGTACAAATCCTATCAAGTTTTGGAATGCACGCCATCTGCAGAATTCAGTGCCTTTTATTTTTACTGTCTGTCCTTTAAACTAAAACCAGTCGATTGCAAAGGAAGAGCATGGTGAGGCTGGGGAAGGAATCAGTGTCAGATGGCCTGAATGTTTCCAAGTAGGAATAGTATTCCTGCAAAAAAGAGCAAGTAGATAGGAGGTGGATGAAGAGTCAGTGTCTTGCATGCATTGACCTTGATAAACATGGCCTTTCAGCACCAGGACCCTTTCAGTGGGACACAGCCCACCACGTTAGCAAGTGGTAAGTGTGAGTCAGCCTGGAAAATGCTGCAATTCTACTCCTTGAAAATGTGGTCACTTCAATTAGAACAGACACAGAACAAGCGTATTTTGACATTCTCAGGGCAACATTTGTATTTCTTTTCTGTTTTTCCATTTCAAAATGACTAATAAGGAAAGAGGGAGGCAAAGAACTCTGCGTAGGACTGTAGAACAAATCTTGCCCATGTCTTGCTGCACCATCGCTGAGGTGTGCGGCCATGCCCCTCTGCTGGGACAATACTTTCCTAGTTCAGTTTGTGCCGAAAGGAGAAGAGAGGCTGTGGAGCTGTACAGCAGCTCTGCAGCTGATGTTTGCAGCTAATCACCAGGATGCTGCTTGGAAACTTACTGGTTTTAGTGGCATGGGATTCAGTCTTTCATGGGGGATGTGGTGCATACCCCCACGGGTGTGCCACAGGGCTTAGTGCATTGAGACTCGTACGTTAACAGGAACCAGTTGAGACATCTAAGAAACAAGAACTGGAAACTTGGATATTCCTGCAGTTTTCTGAGAAGACTCCTATCCTCAAACTTGTATGACTTTTAGTGGTATAGGGTTGAGTAAGTAACTATAATCCCTGACCAGTTTTTCCAAATTAATGCAGCCTGGACCGGACAGAGAACCAGTAAAATTTTCACCTCTTTGTTTCAATCAGATCGGTTTTAGTCAGAAGAACTTGTTTTTAAATGGGTGTTTGTGATGATTTCTATTCTGACCTCTAGGTTGGACACCTCGCTGTCCTTCCTATGGTGACAGGGCATCCCCTTTCGGGAACTACACATATAGTGCACATATGTAAGGAATTGCATGTCAATGGGTTGACAGAATTTATTATGCAGGCAGTTGTGATCTGGAGATCTGCAGCTTAGTGAAGAAACGGAAAGCGCTGTTTTGCATGCCTTTCATGGCACTCCAGGTTCAGATGGAAGATACGTGGCCATTACCACCTCTTCCCAATCCACCCCTGCACAGAAGTGCTAAGAGCAGACAGTCAAATTCTTTGTTTTTCTGCCGATATAAGGAAACTCTTATTAGTTTTTCTCCCAGTGAAGGCATATGCAGCAGCTTTGCATGCAAACAGCAATTACTGGCAGGATAAAGGACTTTAGTTTAGTATTGATTTTAAGTCAGGGAACTTTGGCTGAGTACTTGTAGGATTTTCTGAATACAATAATATATAAGGAATGGCATCAACCCTTGATGTCTGATGCTGTCAGAATTCTCTTTCAGCCCCTTTTCATTAAATGTGATCCCTCTAACAGGGTTTTTCTTCCACTAAAAAAACAGAGTATGGAGGAGCATAAAGAGCATGGAGGTGGCAGAAGAAGGGAGATTTGCATTTTCTTTAAACCTTATCAGCTGCTTGCAGTATCAAAATGAAGTAGGCTGGCTTTTTAAAACCCTGAACCATGAAAATAATTCTCAAAATACTCCTGAATACTGGTGTGTAAATGTTTGTATCTATATCTGTGCGTTTTCCTGTTTGTTTTTAGGTCTTTTTAAAATACTGGTTTATGCTAGTCCTTTCCTTGCCTTCAGGGATCTTTACTCAGCTGAGCTTGTCAAAATATCTCCTACAGGTTTTCCAATTTCTGTCTCCATTTCCATTAGCACTTTTGGATGAGTGTCACCTGGACTTCGTGCCTTGTCAATTGGAAAGATCTCTGACCTTTTAATAACCGTTTTGAACTGATGGCTGCACTGGCGATCTGCTGAACAGGGGAGTCAGTTGATACTCACTTTACATCTGCCTGCCACTTTTATTTAGGGAAGCAGGTATTGATACAGCCCTTGGGAAATTCCTGGAAAGGAAATACTTCTGATGAAGTTAACAGACAATTTGATGTCAGTACTGATGTATACAGATGTAGCTGAAAGAGGAGATGTGTAGATTAATTAATTAGAAAATGGTTGCTGCTTGTGACTACCCAAGGGTATCCCTATGTGCTCAGCATATAGAAATATCAATTCAGAGGAGCCGTGTTTCCTTATTAGTAAGCCAACACTTTTGGCACTAAAATTCCATCATTGGAGAAACCTGTCTGAAGAGATCAGCGACTTGAATGACACCATACAGCATCTCTCCTGAGAATGAGCAGCAGGGGCAGATAAGCAATTTATTTTCCGCTCAGCACCTGCAGGCTGATGGGTTGCTGCCCAATTTCCAAAGCCATTGCTGTTAAAAAGCCAGCACTTGCCAACAATTATTGTATAATGCCCTCTAAACTACTTCATGTCTTTCTCTTCCCATGTGTCTGCCTGCATTAGCACATGGATCCATACCTTTCCTCCTGATGTGCTGCCTAAGTGTAAAGCGCAGCCTCATTTCATCAGTTTTCCAAGTACTGATGGAGTATGCCAGGCGATGATTACGATTTTTAAGATACAGCCTGAGCAATAGGGAGAACTGTTTTGTAACACTTAGAAAAAGCTGACTTTAAGAACTCTTTGTCTGCATAAAGTGTTACAGTTCTTGATCTGTCTCACCTCTGACTTTCCACAACTGTCGCCTCGTGAGGGCAAGGTAATATCTGAAAATACCAAATTGAGATAAAGACCACAGAGTTTCAGTGTTGGCCTGTTAACATGTGATTTTTTTTTAAAAAAAGGAGCAAAATGAGAAGGACTTTGTAAAAATTCCTCTTCACTAGTGTTCTACCTTGAGATATTTATCTTAAGTTAGCTAACCTGCGTTACCACTTCTGTCTAACACAGATGCATCAAGGAAAGCTAAAAAACTCAGATGACATCTAATCATTCAAAATTGTAAATTACCCATCGTGTCTGAGTCTCTGAAATGTATTCCATGCATGGAGAATCGGCTGGAGATCGTCAGTCAAATTCCACCGTGACTTTAGGCAGCTCCTTTTCACTCCAGCAGCCCTTTCTGCTGTGAAACCACCGAGTGACACACAGGTACCGGGCCGAGATGGGTCGATCCTCACGTTCATTTCAGTATGTGTTTTCATGCATCCATGTGGGCTTTGTGATGGTATGAAATGTGGAGAATTGTTACATTCTGTTTCTGTTACCTTGCAGGGAAGATCATCCTTTGTATTTTCTTTTGTCTTCCCTTTCTCACAAGAGTATTAAGCTTTGTGTTTTAGCCTTGCACAGAGCTGCTTCCCTCTGAGGTTTCCTTGGTCTTTTCTGTCTCCTTTGTTAAGGAAAGAGATGTGCCATAACACAAGATTGATAAGAGACATTATCACGTGTCATACTTTGAGACGCACTAAAAGCTTTAAGGAACATGGATTTCTTGGGGCTGCAGGGAGTCTCTAGGCAGTCAACCTGCCTGAAACACATCACGTGGAAAAGGATTTTGGACCCTTGACACAAAGAACACTTATGGGTAGCCCTTGCGTGGATTTCTTCTTGGATTTCTCAGTTGAAAAGGGGTTGGAAGAAGTGCACAGAGCAGAAGACCACAGCAAGAAGCTTCTTCTTAATTAGAAGCTAGTTTAAAAATACTTCCAAGCCTCTTTCTTTCTAGGAAGTCTTATCTGATGTCAATATGGCATCTAGATTATGTGGAACGTGGATGTGCCCTCTGCAGCAAAGGATGATAGCTCTCCAGACAGCAAGTACCTGGTGTAGTGTGATTCTGCTTTTCATTTGGGCAACCATGTTGATACCTGTAGGAGCTGTGAGCGAACAGGAGAGGGGTGCAGGTTGCTTCTGAGCTCCTTTCTAGTGGGCTGGCGTCCTTGCTTTTGCAGATTACATCTCTAGAGAGGCTCTTCTAACCTTACTGAGGACAGGAAGGCAGATTTTTTGCCTTCACCGGAACAGCAGATTCAGGAGTTGGTGAGAAATCACAGATCAGACATTCCCTTCCAGCTTTTTGGAAATGTTTGCACTTGAACTGGGTTTATTCCACATGGTTCTCCTGACTTCAGAAAGGTTATTCCTGGCTGATGGCAGAGTGCTCGGGCAAAGAGCCTGGTTTACATTACATACGTGAGGCATACATTACATATGTGGTGGATGGTCAGTTGGTAGTAAGGAGTGAGTTATAGCTGGAATTTGACATTAGCCTCAGGGTTGTTGTGGTTGTATGTTACAAAGCTAATAGACACAGCCACGGAGTACACTGTCCTGTGGCAGCTCTGCATAAAGCAGTAGGTAAAATACTATTGAGCAGATGAATGCAGGGAGCTTTCATCACTGAATTAAGTCCAGAACAGTAATTGAGATTTTCAAGGCACACAAGAGGCTTACCTTTCATTCATTTTGATGGAACATGTGTATCTAAATCCCTTGGAGTAACTCAGCCTCATTTCTGCAACCCATGTGCTCCCACAGCTCCCACTGACTTGAAAGAAAGATCATCTGTGCAAGAAGATGGGGTTGGCTCTAGGTTAGTGTCAAAGAAACTGGGAAACTGTACTGTACAGCACAGAAAATATTTTAAATTACAGTAAATAATAGATGATTTTTGTGATGGATGGCCATCTAGGCACACACAAAAGGAAGCTTAGTGTATTTTTTGAACAAAAATAAACTATGTTCTGCTTCCTTCTCCCCCTGCCCCCTCCTTTTATTTTGGTGCTCAGATTCTAAAAAAGAGAAGAAA
>NW_010187765.1:32886-42103 GCF_000695765.1 Mesitornis unicolor | reverse complement strand
ATTCTGTGATTCTGTGATTCTGTGATCAAAACAACGAATGTGAAATTCTAATATACTTATTGGATGACAGAGATCATGACTGTTAGGTGAGTGAACCTGAGGGATTGTTCGGAACAGCACAGATTCCTGTGCTACAGGCAAAGGATTATTATCTACTTGCCTCTTATGTATGTGGGAATAAGCAGTGGAATGTCATGCTGTCACCACTAAGCACTGTACCCTTCTTCCATCAGTAAATTAAACCCAGGTATATGCCAGTGGCAAGCAGAATGACTTTTGGTCTATGTCAATATGTCCTGGTTTTCTGTTGATACATCTCAGATAGATGCAAGTAATTTCATTTTCTACAGGTGAATGATAATATTCCAGGTACCAGACACCCTTTTTTTGCAAGGATTTGCCAGTAGGGCCATGCTAGGGAAATATTGCCTCTACACAAAAAGAAACTCATGATTCAGAGATCCATATACCTTTGCTACACATTTTCGCATCACTGCATTAACTTGAGTCCTGTCAAGAAATAAGGTTTTTCTAGACAGAGGCCATTTCCTCCCAGAGCTCCAGGATGGGCTCTATAATGCAGCTGTAGCAAGAGGAGATTTAAAATGCTTGTAAAGTCTATTTCTGTTGATGTTTCTCAGAAGGCATGTGAAAAACGTAGCAAGTAATATGCCTCCATACAGTCACATTGTTAAACATAGGGCAAATGATGATGCAAGATAATGGAAAAAGAAAAGTGTAATTTTGAGAAAAATATTGTGATGAGCATTTATTTGAATAAAAAAGTTTGTTGAAAAAGCAAAAAGAGAAGACCTCATTTTAAACTTTCTTATCTTGTGCTTCTGAAGGGGAAACAGCTGAGTGGTCCTTCTCAGCCAGTGTATGGTTAGTTTTTGTTTATAATTGCCCCTAAACCTTTACAAGTCCTTAGATAATATGAATACTAGAAGATATAGTGAATATTTTTCTTTCTTGAGAATGCATAAAAAATATCCTTGATAGAAAAACTAATGATCTGGAATCCTGCTTGACAGCTGAAGTTTTCTTTGCCACAGCAATGTAATTTAAAGTATTACATTTTGAAGACTTCTCATCTATTTTACTATAAAAGAAAGTAATCTCTAAATCTGGAATATCAAATTTCCTTGACTAACCCTTTCAGGTATTATTTTATTGGAAGTGTCTAAATGAAAACTGCTACTATTGATCTGTAATTCTAAGGCACCAAGGCATTTCACAGAAATATGTATTGACAGTTTAACTGCCAATGAGTGAAAAAAGGCAATTAGTGAATAAAAAGCACTCTGGCAATGAGAATAACCTTTTAACAACCCATCTGGTCAGTATAAAACTTATCAGGAGCACAATTTCCTAATGTTTGTTACCCCATGAGGAAATAAATTTAGGTATTCCTGTCATGAACTGGAGGAGGAAGATGGTGTGGTACAGCTAGAAGAGACCGCTAAAAGTCAGATTGACAGTAGGAGGCAATGGCTAGGGACAATAGTGGTCTTTTCTCTGATATTATGATCTTTCTAGTATGAAAGAATTATTATTTCTAATTGGTTAGAGTATAGTAATCTTGAATACAACCTGTCTGATATAAAAACAAATCAGAAAGTTAATTTGTTTTTAAAGTAGTTCTTAAATTCTTATGCTTCTATGAAGATGTGGACAGTATCTGTAGGACCTTGATTATAACACTGTATTCTTAAAACCTCCATTATACTATTTTGATAAATGTGTAATGCGAGATTAGCTGAAACAGAGCACACAAAGCACACTTCATTCAGAGCATGTGTTAGAACAAATTGTAACACAAAATACCTGAAAAAAAAATTCAGATAATCATTGAATCTTGATGAGGAACAGGTTTTCAGAATTAGGAGCAAGCAGAAGAATGCATACTTTCTTCTCTGGTATACTTCAAGATACAAATGAATTAATATCGTTGCTTGTGGGGTTTATATTGATACGTGTTAGCAAATTTTGCTATAATATAATGGGATGATGATTTAAAAAGCATATGAATATATATCCATTAGACTGTTTCTTTATTCTAAGCCAACAGCTGTAAACAAGATCTTCAAACTAAGGGCTAAAACAATTTATGTGAATCAATCTTAATTTTAGAATAATCTCAGAATATAACATTATAGAATGTAATCACCAGCTGAGTTGCACTACTTGACAACCCAAGTTTATTTTGAAAATAATACCTGATTTGGATTCAGAAAGAAATAAATATGAAATTTAATTCAGAGATACAAATTAGACTCTCTGTATGTGTCATGTGAAAATCTGAGAGTACTAGTTGTATACTGTAGCCAAATAAATATTTTCAGTCACTAACCATCCCTTCATCTACTGGTATAATTCAGCCCATAAAGCCAAAAAAGCATGCAAATCTCTTGTTACCCTATTTTTGTCTGTCAATAGTATATTTTCTATTAAATTATACACTGTTTTTCATTGGCTGACTAACACATAAAAAGACCTCCAGTACCAACTGATGACTACAGATTCCTTAAAAGATACTGAAATACATTTAAATGTGTTATGAGATCGTGGACATGCTTCTCAAGATGTTATTTAGATTTCCAGTGTGTGGTTTAAGTCAGGAGCTGGCAGGTTTAGAGGATCTCACTTACTGTAGTTCTTTACTGCTTATTTTCTAAACTAAATTTCAACTCAGGTAAATGGCTTATAGAAAGACCTAGGTTAGGACGTTCTTCTTGAACTGTCTCCATTATTTCTAACCATAATCATTACTTGATGCTATGTTTTAAGTCAGTTTGTGCCATGAGTTCTCATGAGTCTTCTACCAAAATTTAGAAAGAGAAAATAATAGATAAAAGTCTGGTTTCAAAAAATTCAATGAGTTTTCATGGTATGGAACACAGTCTTGATAGTCTCACCTCGAGAGAGAACTGCACTTCCTTTATGCTACCAGCATCTATTTCCATTGAATGGAATGTCAGGGAAATAGTGAAAATACAAGTTTCCTTACAACTTAAAGTCGCATGAAGCTACAGGTTGCACTCAGAACTGGAGGGGCATGAAAATGCTCTTGTGCTCTTTAGTATAAATATAAACCAACTAAATTC
The DNA here is from genome assembly GCF_000695765.1 of Mesitornis unicolor. Taxonomy (NCBI): domain Eukaryota; kingdom Metazoa; phylum Chordata; class Aves; order Mesitornithiformes; family Mesitornithidae; genus Mesitornis; species Mesitornis unicolor. The sequence continues at coordinate 38,996 of NW_010187765.1, read as the reverse complement.
CTATTGCCTTCAGTGTTGAATGTACCGTACAACTAAACCTTTAAAACAAAGTGTTAGAACTAAACTCAACATAACTAGTGATGAAAGAATTCTCAATTAGCATGGTGCTCTACATTAGGGATTTCATGTTTTTCTCTTTCTCAAATGGAAAGAGAGGTTGTAAACTGAAGATAGAAATAAATTACTTTCATTGAGCATAGAAAAAAACTTCTCAGTGAAGGCCTGATTTCATAGCCTTTGATTTTTTGGTATCTTCAGATCTGAGAAGGATCAAAAGAAGTTAATTTCGACATACCAAAGTATAAATCTTGACAATTTTCTTGCTTGTCACCTGATTCCAAAAAAAGAATCATTGTACAGTCTTGCAGTGAGATAAGCTTGTAAGCTACCTTTTCAAGACTGTAATTCATAAATGCATTTTCCTGTGTATTGATAAAATCATTCCAGATGAGTGTTCCTGAAGGCCAGCAAACCTGTATCAGTGAAAAGATATATAGAGCTGATACATATCAAATCTCTTAATATCTCAGCTTTTATTGGTTATTTTCATGGTTTAAGCCCAGTGTGCAACTGAGTACCACAATGCCCCCAAAAAGGGGGGTAGATAAAATAAGGACTGGGAGGGCTTTCACCAGTTAACAGTCACAGGCAAAAGACAGGCTCATCAAAGGGAAAGAAAAAAAAATTTAAAAAAAGGTAATTTTTTTTTTTACCAGTAACATCACAGTAGAACAGAGAGTGATACAACCAGATTTTAAAGTCCTTCCTCCCACCCCTCCCTTCTTCCCAGGCTCAGCTTTGCTCTCACTTTCTTTACCCTCCCACCTTTTGCCCAGTGGTACAAGGGGGATGGTAATGGCGGTTGCATTCAGTTCATCCCATGCAGTTTCTGCCACTCCTTCCTCTTCACGGGTAAGGGAGGACTCCTCCCAGTCTCCCTCTGCTTCCACATGGCACCCTTCTCACAGGAGAAAAGTCCTCCACAGAAGTCCGAATATGTGTCTCCCCACAGCTGCAGTTCCTTCACACACAAACTGCTCTAGCACACACTGCCTGGAGTCATGGCCTCTTTAGGGGCCACCTTATTGTGTGGATCAGTTCCACCAGTGAACCTCAACAAGCTGCAGGGGGGTTGACCTGTGCTCTTGCTATGGGTTGCAGGGGTGGAACCTCAGGTGTGCACACCTCCTCCTCCCCCCTTTCCTTTCTTCCTTCACCAACCCTGGTGTTTTGCACAGTTGTTCTCCTCAAATCCTTCTTCCTCCGCTGCAGGTCCCTTCTGATGCTTCTGAAGAGTTCCCGGCTCTCTCTTTCAGGCTAGAGCTACAGTGGGGGTTGAGCTTAAGTTGGGGTCAGGCTGGCACAGTCCAGCTGGGCAGGGTAAAGGCTGGGACCATGCTGCAGGCACCTGGGGCCGCACTGGTTGGAGCTGGTGCAAGAGAGAGAGAGAGAGAGAGAGAGCGCGCACCACACTTCTTACAGGGCTTTCTCCATAGCTCTCCCCCACTACCTAAAAAGAACCAAAACCCCTCACAGAAAACTCAGTGCAGTTATGTCCACTATTTTCTGTACACACAATATTCCCAGATAAATGAGTACAAATATATATATTTTTAATAGATGAAAGGAGCTAATATTTTAGATGAAAAAAGCATATGCCTCTAATATCAACAGTAATTTAATTAACACCATGGGAGTTACACCTAGGCTAAATGAGCACTGGGTAGGGTGGATTGAAAACCAGCTGAATGGCTTTCAGAGCAGCCCAAAAGCTGCTGAGGAACATCACAAAGACTAGTTGGAGACAAGTCGCTCGTGGTGTGTACCCCAGGGGTCCACTACTGTACAGCATTTTGCCATGATTTAACCCTAGCTGGCAACTAAGCAACACACATCCACTAAGTCACTCCTCTCACTTTGGTATGGAGGAGAGAATCAGAAGGGTAAAAGTGAGAAAACTTGAGGGTTGAGATATAGACAGTTGAACAGGTAAAGCAAAAGCAGTGTACGCAAGCAATGAAAACCAAGGTATTCATTTACTACCCATCGGCAAGCAGGAGTTCAGCCATCTCCAGGAAAGCAGGGTTCCATCACAGAGTAACTACATATGTTCCCCCCTTCCTTCTTCTTGTTTAAACCTTACTAGAAAATAAGCTGATATGAAATTCCATAGTCTTGCAACTTCAGTACTTTCACTGAAAAGCCAGAGAAAGCTCTCTGAAACTTTCAGTGGCATGCTGCTTGCCATAAAGTTGAGTAAAATCTGTGTGTGTTTTACTGCAGTGCTTGAAAATTCACAGCCTGCCAGAGAAGCTGGATAATTTACTACTGAGGAGACTCAGGTTAGAAATAGAGTGTGTTAGTGCAGTATACCTACTTTGTATGTGCTTTTGCAATAAAATCTTAGCAATACTCCTGTGGTTTTTTTGTCCTTTGCTATTCTTTACTGCTTTTTCTCAAGCTTTTTTTTCAGATTTAATTTATAACCACAGCAAAACCAGTAAAACCAGTATCTTCTGATAGATAACATTTACAATGTTGTGGTAATATACAGAATGCATACAGTATGCCAGATATTACTCTTAATATCTGGCGTATGTACCATGTCATATTATATGTAATGATTTCACAGGACACATCAAATGGTTGAAAGGTAACTACTGTCCCTAGGTTTCCCTTTGTGCTTTCATAGGTCCTTTTCTTCTTCATAAATCCTTTTCTTTCTCAGTTTCTACTTGCATTTCCCTGCAGCATGACTAAGGCAGACAACATTTAGTCTATTTGATGTTCCATTTTGATATTATCACTTTGCCAGAAAAGGCAATATATGTTAGACTGATATGGCTCTTCCACAATCAAAGTACTGAGTAGAGGTCTTTAAATGCCTCAGCCACTTCAAATTACATTAGGTTAAATCTTGATACATGAGCTTAAAAAATGCAAATGCTTTTGTTTCTGTTTTTAAAAACACAGCAAATCCAAAATCTCTAAAATTAATAAGCCTTTTAAAAATATGGAGTACCAAACATTTAATTAGAGAATTTCAGTTTACTCATACATTTGACAAACTACTGAAAAGTGCCAATTTTTTCAGAAACATCTTTAGATTTTTAAAGTATATATAGTTATTAACAAAAAATATGTAAAGTCCTTAAAATGTTGAAAATAATTAGTCAAGATTGCTTGTATGACAATTTTCATTCTTCCAGCTGTCTATCCATTTAAATATTTTAACAGTGCAGCTTACAACATGAAAGGCAACAACACATTAAAAATTCACTGTTCCATTTAGTAGAGTCCAGAAAGGGCTAACGAATTCCTTAAGAGTCTCATAAATTCAAATCCCTCTTCATGAACTATATGAGTGACAGCATGAAGTCTGCCACAATACCTGTGTACAGAGAGGTACATGTATTCAAACGACTTTGAATTCCCTTAATGTTACTGGTATTGTCATTATCTTGTTAGGTTTTTGGTGCTGATAATATGCTGCTTCTCTGGATCATCGTAAGCTGCCCATGTCTGATGCCTTAGAGATTCAATATCTATATATTCTACCAATGAATATACCACAAACAGTTTTCAAGAATGTATGCAAGTTTACATTGTTGGTTTTTTTTGTTTCAGTGTGGAGCAGTAGATGTCTGTTACCTACAGTTTTATAGTATTCCCCTTCAAGCAGCTGCTAGTATTTTCTAGAGAGCTACTGAATTATACAATACCTTGCACAGGTGAGAAATATTTTACATCAGAAAGACTGACTTCTTGAAATCCTGAATATGGCCTTGTAAATAGAAACTTTACTCAGAACAACGATTGGGTATTCCATGTGAGGAAAAAGAGGTAATAATTTATTGTAAACAAAATTGAAGATTGCATTTAAATAACAAATTGCTGCTCACTACAAAATATTTTTTTATGTATTTATTTATTTGGTCATATTTTTGCTAAATAGTAAATGTGATTTCCTACAGGGCACATGAAATGGTAAATTCTACCTATGCTAAGACTGTTCATAGTGCTCTCTATACATCCAGGTTTTTTGACCTCCCTTAATATTTGTTTTCTTTGCCTCTCTGAGTAATTTCATATTATCAAGTTTTCAACTTTGTTATCTCTGTTCAACCTAATAAATGTTTCAAAATCTATCCTTCAAATAATCCATTCATCCTTATTAAATAATATTACAAAATCCTCGGCTATGAATGGATATCAAAGAAAATAATTTACTAAAGATAAGTGTAACTAATAATTGCACTGGTTGTGTGAGTGGGTGCTGGAGCAGGGGAAGCTGAAATAAATTTCTTCTTTCTGACGTGAATGGTAATAGATTAATGACTAAGCTCAAGTAAGTTAGAAATATGACTGAAGTAGCTCTGTGAATCTTATTTTGTTCACATTTCTCTTAATCTTATTCTTCCTATCAGAATGAAGGATTTGAAACATAAATAAGCTAATGTACTCAAGGTAAATTACATAAAAATAACTACTTTCAAAACATAAAAATGCAGCTGTTAATTTTCTATTTAAGAGACAATTGTAAAATTAAAAGGTCACAGCATTATATAACAAGATTTTGTAAAAAGGCTGGATTGTTTGTTACTTTTTAAATTCCAGAATTTCAGCCACTTTTATGTGTTCCATGACAGTACTAAAATATAACCGTAATTAATGTAAGTATCAGTTGTTTAAGGTGATCATTAAAGGCAATAGCCATTTGGGACATCCCTAAATATACCAAAGGCACAAATTATATCCCTTTAGTTTTCTTGGTTATTTACGTATAGTTACTTAGGAATATACTTCTCAAATACTAAGAGGCATTGCAATAAAAAGTCAAGATCCCAAGCTCCAAGGAGTTTATACTACAAATCACCAGTGTGACAAGTTGATTGACATATCCAGATCTTTGCGACTAGGTATCCACAGATCAAAATAAATTATTTTCCAGTGTGGACTGATTCGCAGGATCAGAGTTGTATCCATAATATATAAATGAAGGATGATGAAAAATATGTGACAAGAAAATAATTGAATAATATAGATTCATAATCCTAGGACTGACTGCTAATTTTCCTTTATACTGACTTTTAAACAGATTTTGTTATCATCTCAGAGGAAGAATTGATAAATACAAATGAACAAAAAATTATTTGCTTATAGTTCTCTGAAGCCAACTGATGACAGATATATTTTTGTGAGCAGCATATGTTCTGCCCAAGGAAGAGAATATATGTTGTCAATATTTGAATAACTATCCTTTACTGAGTAACCTGTGAAATCAAATTTCAGTATGCAGAACTTGAAGGAAGAGGAATAGCAGACATTGCAGATTGGTTAGAAGTTGGTTCTTCGAGACATTCAGAACAGCTTAGATGAAAGTTATGAGAAAAGTGCTGTTATTAACAAACAGCGGTAACATATAATATATTCTGCAAAAATAAATTAAAGAAAAGTGAATTACCTTCCTGTCTGAATGTTATCTTCCATCAGGTAAAACAAAGCAATAACAATGTATTTTTCATACAATAAATAAGAAAACAAACTTGTGCAAAAGCATAGAAAGCATTAAGTGGACTTACCTATTCAATATGAATTTTGAAATTATAATATCCCTATGATAGGAACTGAAAAAAATAATTTTAGATCTTTTGAGCTTAACTGAAAGTAAAAAAAAAATAAATTCTTCTAATCTTTCCATTAAAGATTCATAATGCGTGATAACATTTCTGAGAACATTAATCTTCAATATAGCATTACCTAAGAGTTGAATAACCTCTCTTTGACTATAAAGAATTGTAAACTAATCCCATTTGGAGTTTTCTGGATAGTTAAACATACATGAGACAAGGCAATCAGTTCCTACTATTATTTCCCAGTCTGAAATATCAAACTGATGGACTTTGTATTTGTCTTCACTGAACTTGAGATTTCTATTAGCTCATTCATCTAGCTTGCAGAAGTTTCCCTGAATGCCTTCCAGTAGAGATATGTTATAAATGAACTATGCAGACATTTAAGAAAAATTATTATTACTAACAGTGAAATCAGATAATACAATAAAATGATTGCATGCTTTTGAATATCATTCACCATGTTCCATAGTGTTC
>NW_010187765.1:0-32855 GCF_000695765.1 Mesitornis unicolor | reverse complement strand
GAAAGAAAAAATTACGTACTTGTGTACACACTGATGTAAGGCTTCTACAGTCTGGGTTGAATTCCAGCTCTAGTTGATCATTAGGTCTCAGAAAAGTAATTACCCTTCGTACCTCAGTTCCAGGTACAAATTGTTGAACCCAGTGTTTGATTTACTAGGAGTCTGTAGAGTTAAATTCACTGATGCATGGGAGGCATTCAGACAATAAATTGCATGGATGAAATGGAAAACATATTACACAGAGAATAGTTATGCAAATAAGCTCCTATATACCCATATATACAGTAGTCAAGCTCACAATGATTTTCTAGATTTATACATGCTTCTTAAAATATATTAATTGTCAATCTCAATTATGAGGAAAACAGATTCTTCTTATTAAGCAAAGTTTTGACCAAGTTTTTTTGAAAAGTTTATTTCCATGGTATTGAATAAATAATAAACATAATTAATTTGATCTTCAGCCATGCCTAAAGTAAGTAAGACTAATCCCTTCTCTATAAAAGAGAAAAACCTTAGAAAGTTATGAACTGAGTTAGTAACATCCAAATTTTCAAGGATTATGACAAAGCCAGTTGAATTAGTGAATCTTATGGTATCATTACCATATAATTAGTTGACAGTACATGAAAGAAAGAAGTTATGACAGTTTAAATTCAGTAAGCCTCACAGAGATCTTACTGTAGTGATAACTTCCATAGATGCAGATATTTATCAATATCTACATATGAATATGTATAGTTATCTATTGTATTATAATTATTCATTAATCTATTTGTCTAGTACATTCTTCTTTTATATTCCTCTTTTGATGCTGTTCTTCAAGAATTAGGACTTGGTACTACTGAAGTTTTACTTCCCTTAAACTACATAATACTTCTTTTTACACGTGATATATTTTGTCAGTCACCGAGGTGAAGGCAGGCTCCAGAGTAGAGGATCACTCCGGGGGACTTTGCTAAAATGACAAAAACAACTAAACTGTGGGGGAAAAAGAAATGCGCGAAGGCAAAAAAGCACAGGGAGTGAGAGGGTGCTCCAGCCCTCCACCCTCGCAGAGAGGGAAACGTGAGCTCCTGACCACGGTCAGCGCTGACTCACCGTGGCCAGGGACAAGAGTGACTATTAATCCCCTCAAGTAGAAAAGCAGCCCCCAAGGAACGCGAGCGACCAGGACGGGCAGATGCAGTGCGGCAGAAGGGCATGGCGCAGCAGTTTGAGCGGCAGTTTGCATGGGCAGAACGAGCAGGCAGGGTGCTGAAACTCGGCCAGATCAGCTGGTGAGTAATGGTTTCCACCAGGCAGAGAGCTATGGCCTCCCTCAGCCATGCAACCACCAAGGCAGATGCAGCTTGCCAGACAGAGCAACGGTGGGAGCATGCTGTCACTCAGGTGTTGAGCTGCAGGGTGTGCCCTGCTCTTACACCGATATCTGATGGCAGCAGTGAGCAAGTCTGTGGGAGGTATGCCCAAGTAGAGGAGCTCCTCCGCATAGTGGTGGAGCTCGGGGACAAGGTAAGTAGGCTGAGAACGGTCAAGGAGTGTGAGAATGAGATAGGCCATAGGAGCCATATCCTCCCTTCCCTGAGGCAGACCCAACAGGTAGACAAAACTCGTGAGAAGGAGGCAGAAGGCTCCCTAACCTCTCTATGCCAGGCTGACCATAGCAAACAGGTGGACTTAGAGGATAGGGACTAACAAGAATGGAAACATGTTTCTTGCGGATGCAACAGGAGTGGCAGGCATGCCCACCGCACCCCGAAACTGCTCCACCTTCCCAGGTGCCCTTGCAAAACAGGTATGATGTTCTGCAAGGGGAACTGAACAAAGAGCAAGAAGGCAACTCTCCTAGCTTGGAGCCAAGGCTCAGTCAGAGGAAGCCACGCATAAAAACAGCTTCAAGTAAGAAAGACAGATGGGTCCTTGTCATAGGGAACTTGTTTCTGAAAGGAGTGGAAGGTCCCATTTGCAGAGGAGACCCACTCCTCAGGGAAGTCTGCTGCCTCCCTGGAGCCAAGGTCAAGGACATTCAGAGAAAGCTCCCAACCCTAGTTAAACCCTCTGACTACTACCCATTGATAGTCTTTCAGGTAGGCAGTGATGAGATCAGAGCAAGTAGTTTGAGAACAATGAAAAGGGGTTTCAAGGACTTGGGATGGCTGGTTAAGGGATTGGGAGATCAAGTAGTGTTCTCCTCTATCCCACCAGTTGCAAGGACATCTGAGGAGATTAACAGAAAGAGCCAGCAGATCAATGCCTGTCTCAGAGACTGGTGCCACAGGCAGGACTTTGGGTTTTTTAATCATGGATCAATTTACACTTCACCAGCTTTGGTAGCAACAGATGGGGTATGTCTATCTCAAAAGAGGAAAAGGTTCCTGGGACAAGAGTTAGCAGGGATCATAGACAGGGCTTTAAACTAGATTTGAAGGGTGAAGGAGGGAAAGGGGATGTTACACAACTTACTAGCGATGAGCCTGGGGGTGGAGCGCCGACATGTGTGGCACGGTGCACTAGTGAGACTCTTCAGACTGTTGTCCCAGTGGAGGTAGGGGATGGAGTTCCATATAGCAACCAAGATGTAAGGGTTACTGATGGGTTAGTAACCATGGAAGCTCCTGAAAACGGCCCAGCAGAAATTCAGACTTCTTCCTGTGTAAATGTGGCAGGGCCTTTAGCCCAACTGAAGTGCATCTACACCAATGCATGCAGCATGGGCAATGAGCAGGAGGAACTGGAAGCCATTATGCATCGGGAAAACTACAATATAGTAGATATCATGGAAACATGGTGGAATGAGTCACACAACTGGACTGCTGCCATAGACGGGTATAAGCTCTTCAGAAAGAATAAGCAAGGAAGAAAAGGTGGTGCGGTGGGCATTTATGTTTGGAATTGCTATGACTGTCTAGAGATTAGTGATAGTGAGTGACAACAGGGTCAAATGCCTATGGTTGAGAATCAAGGGAAAGGCCAACAAGTCAAATATCATGGAGCATCTCCCTTATGAGAAGCAGCTGAGAGAAGACGAGACTGAGGGGTGACCTCATTCATGTTTATAAATTTGTAAAGGCTGAGTGTCAGGAGGCCGGAGCCAGGCTCTTCTCTGTGATGTCAAATGATAGGACAAGGAGCACTGGGAGCAAGCTGGAGCATAGGAGGTTCCATGTAAACATAAGGAAAAACTTTTTACTGTGAGGGTGACAGAGCACTGGAGCAGGCTGCCCGGAGGGGTTATGGAGTTTTCTTCTCTGGAGACATTCAAAACCCACCTGGACATGTTCCTGTGTGACCTACTCCAGTTGATCCTGCTCTGGCAGGGTGATTGGACTGGATGATCTTTTGAAGTCCCTTCCAACTCCTAATAGTCTGTGTTTCTGTGTATGTGTATATGTGTGTGTGTGTGTGTGTGCGCGTGTATGTGTTCATACATAGATATAGCCAAAGATCTGTTTGTCTTAGATGATTTCTGACATCTCTGTTCAATTGTTTATAATAATCTTTTTTCAGAGATTTAGGGCTGGTCCTCAGGGAAATGTGACTTGATGGTCTAGTGCAAAATGTCCATCAAGTGTTGTTGCCAAGAGTCATCTTTTTCCCCAACATTTTTCTTATTAATCCGAGGAATGCCTGTCATCAGAAAGGTCTAAATTTGTCCTTTTGATTTTCTAATTAGGTTCTTTATTCATTTTTCTGTGATATGCAGATACTGTACCTGATTTCTGACAGAACCATTATTAAACATGGTTCAGTACCAGTGTCTTTCTAAGTAACTACTGCAGTCAGTCATATATGCTTCAATAACTTACATGTGGTGAATATTTGAAATTTCAGGATGAAAAGAAGCCATAAAAATCACTTAGGTGTAGTGTATTTTGCCTTAGCAGTTTTATGTGCATGGTTTAATGACTAAATTGAAGGAAATGGAACAGAAATACTTAGCAGTCTTCTAGGTCACTTCCTATTTTTTGCTCCGTGATCTTGAGAAAGCTATGTCTTATCATAAATGCATGTATTTTTAAGGTTAGGTAATGCAGATGATGTAGTCTCAGAAATAGGAACATCTTAAGTTTTGAAACCAATCACTAAATAAGAGGGGAAGTGAAGACAAATTTATGAATAATAATCAACAAACCCTAACAACAAAGAAAGTAAACACATAAAAAATCGGAACAGCAGGTAAAATAAGCAGAAGCTACTTAAGTGTAAAAATGTAAAAAGGGAGCTAAAGTCTCCAAGAAAACCACAGCTGCAATGCTAAATTCATTTTAAAACATAGAAGCAATTGCAAAATGTTTAATCATATATGACATCAACCCCAGATGACATCCAGTAAATTGATAGACAAGATGATACCAAGTCTAGAAATAGATAATAGCAGTATTATCTGGAGAAAAAATAATTTAAAAAAATTAGTTAAAAACCAAACAAAAACATCCATAACATTTCTTATAAGATCACATTCTGCTAAAACAAGAATTAATTGCTAAGGGCAACACTAAACATTTGTGGTCTGTGTTTGCTTATGAAAAGGCAGAAATCAGTGGGGATCTATTTCTTTACCTGCATTTAGAAGTGCTAATAAGCAAGTGATTTTCCCTGCAAATACATACCTGAATTTTGTATGATCCTTTCAAATAGTATTGAATTGTTGCTTCATTACACTTCCATATTATTTCTAGATCAGTTAAAATATACATGCAATATGAATATTTTGGTCTACTTAATTTATACATGGAACAAAAATAAATGACCACTTAATTCTTTGCTTTTCTCTAGATAACAGACCAGTTAATACAAAAATATCTAACACCTCACTGTCTTTTAAAACTTGGATTCTTTTTCTTTATTGCCACTCACTGCAATACCATAGAATTGCTGAATCATTCACGCCGAAAAGCACCCCAGGAGATCTCTAGTCCAACCTTCTGTTGAAAGCAGGGTCTACTGCGAGACCAGTCCAGGGTGCTCAGGCAGATCTTGGAAATCTTCAACACCAGAGATGCCACAGCTTCACTAGGCAGTCCCGTTCAATGCTTTATTTTCTTTGTGATGAAAAATTTTTCTTTATATATCAGACTGCTTCCATTTTAATTTATGACCATTGCCATTAATTCTCCTGCCCAGCACCTCTGTAAATTACCTAGCTCTATCTTCACAAAAAATTAATCATAGGTACTGGCCGGGTGCCTAGAAGATCTCTTCTTCAGACTGACCAAGCCCAGCTCTCCCAGCCAATACTGAGAGGGTAAGTTCTCTAGCCCTAACCATCTTAGTGGCTGTCACGGAATCGCACCAAAATGGCTACACGCACACAAATAATGAACTCAAGCTTTAATCTGCAACTGAAATGAAGCAGACAAAACTTCATTCACCAAGACAACATCCCACTGACATTTAACCAATACAGGTTCGATATGCTGGTTGGGAATATTACCAGACACGGCTGAGTTAAGAATTCTTAAGATTTGACCAAACGATCCAAAATGTGCACTCACTCACTCACTCACTCACTCACCAAAAAGGGAGCGCTCTCAATCTCGAGAAGTTACCTTAAGTGGCATCCCAACTCAAGGGGAGAGTCCCCGACTGCAGACCTGCTGCTTCGAGGAGGACCGACTCAAATGAGTCCTCCGGCGGGGCCTCATTTATACCCTGGTCGAACCTGATCTGTGGTCAATACATGGTCGTGTCACCCCCTACTGGCTGAGGACCCCAACTTTCCCGCCTTTGACCCCCACTGTGTGGCCCAGACATGAGCTGTGAGGGGGGAGGCAGTCCTGGCGCCACCAGGGCCAGAAACTTTAGCACTGTCTTTTGTTGGGTCTTTCTCAGGTCTTTAGTAGGGTGGGTGCATCTGCCACAGTGGCCATCTGCTGAATTCTGGTTTATCAAATTCTTTCTTGTCCTGGAAGCCAAAACTGGATGCAATGTTCCAGATGTTGCTTGTATCTGAGATTAACAGTAGTATGAGTAGATTTTTGTGGTCTGAGAACAATTATTTCCACAAAAATCTCAGCATTGCATAGCTTGCACTTCCAACCTTCTAGCACAGAAGCACATTTAATAAACATCTGCTATTTTAATCTAATTCAAATCCATGCAGTTTTCTCTAACTATTGATTTAGAAATTTAACCAGTCAGGTTCCTCACAGTACATTTATCTAAGGACAATGCAACTTTATTTTTGAGAAAAAACTGCAGAAAAAACTCAACATCGTTTAGGGAAGAGCATCACCTATCTCTAACAAATCTTGTGTGATCTGGAGAGACAGGAGGTGAAAGTTACAGAATATTAGGTATTATACGCTTTTTTAAATATAGAAATTGTGTCTTACACCTGTAATCAGGGTCACTTACTGATAATGAGGAACCCTGTGGAAAGGAAGAAAGATAACATGACTATTTTGAACTGATTATAACACTGAAATTCCCCATATTCTAAAAAATAATACTTTAAAGAAAGCTAGAAATGTCAAAGAAATACCTGGAGTGTATCTGTAGTATTATAAATCACTTAGGATGTCAATTCAAACATTTTTAGTGCCTTGCTATTCCAGCATGTTCAAGCCTTACTGCTAAGTATTCACAGCCTTTTTATTTTGATTTAACTCCTAATTTTGCAAGAAGAAAATAAAATAGATTTTATATAATTGAAGTACCTGAGCATTAAGAACGTAGAAAAAGAATACTCTGAATTAAAAAAAAATACATATCCAAATTAAAAACAGAAAAACTGACTTTCTGTATTTACAGGGGACACTGGTATTGGAAAAAAACCTCTGATTTGCCTAACTGAAGAAAGTGTTCACTTTGTATCATTGAAAATATTTTTCCTATTTCTTATTTAGCATAGCATAGCATAAAATAGAATTTAATAACTTCGCTGATGCTAAGATGTTACTTTAAGAAAAACCATTTCCTAGAGCTGACCTAGCTGGCCTTTTGAAAATAGTATAAAAGAAAGTATAATGCAGATTAAAACTATTTGGTGATAAATAAAAATAAATCAGTTTTTTATTAATTCACATGTGCTCAAGCATTTGCCTGCTTTTAATAGTTGATTCAAAGGACAGTCTTATAATTTAAGTCTGGCAAATTTTCCTCTTGAAACTTTCTAATAGAGAGGCATCATAAGATTGTATGAACAAGGCACTGAGAAAGAGTCATGTATATAGAGATCATATGGTTGTAGATTTGTGGATTTATTTTTTTTTCATTTATATTTTTATAAGCTGGATAGGTTCTTTGTTCTGGTTAAGAGTATAACCTTTTGTGCTGAAACAAATGAGATGTTGGGCATCGAAGAGAAGGGAGGTAAGTACTGCCACCACTTCCTTGCCACCTCTTCTAGCAAATGGGATTTAAAGTTTCCTAATGGTCATTATAGCAGTTAGAAAGCATCCGCCTTGAAGCAAGGCTGAATTGTCAATGGTTTAGTGTGTTTTGACGAGCCCGCAGAACTGAACTGGGAACCCTGGCTAACTGCTCAGGCCAAAAAGGAGATTGACAAGAGTCCAAAATGTTGGCTACAGACAATGATCACCTCAACCTGCTGTTTCTTCTAAGCTAGGCTAGTGGTTCTTGTTAACTTCATTATCTCTATAGAAACGGAAGGTAAATACACTTGGATACTTCCTGCAAGAACCCTCTTCCCCATCTTCTTCCTTCAGTTCACACACCCGCAGATGTCTTTTCCCACACTAACTGATCTTTTAATTTTTATTCTTTGAAGTACAGTGGTTTATTTAGGAATGCATCTACATTTTCCTCCCATGTTTAGCTCTTGAGTATACCTACATGTTTATAAACATTGCTTATGAGAGCTCAATGGACTAAGATCACCCAGACCATTTCATGCAAAGCAACAAACAGCCTCAGGCTAGGGACTTTTAATATATACTGACATACTTTTCAGCTGAACTTCTCAGCACAGTGCTCATAATATAAGACTAATCTAAATTATTATTTCAGTATTAGCTATTTCAGTATCAGATATTTCAGTATATAGCTGTTGATACAGAGCTTCTGGAAATGAGCTTTGAAAGTTTCTAAGTTTGAAAATTTGAAAACGATTTAATGTTACAGCTATATTGACTTTGTTCTGTTGTTTACAATGCATTAGAAAAGCAGCCTTTAAGGATATTTTAACCTGCCAAATATCAGGAGGTCTCTCTTATCAACAATAATAAATAGATTGACTCTTGAAAGATAGAAGTTGCTTTGGCTAGGATATGCCTTTTTGTTGCCAAAATAAAAAGATGGAAAGCAATGTCAATTAAAAGGATTAAAGTAATTTGGCTATTACAATTATAAATAAAAGGAGATTGGATATAAGTTTTTTTTTCTAATTAATATATTGACTTTTCTGACAGTCTAAAATAGCATCACCTGTAATCAGGTCATACATCTTCAGTCTGTGAAGCACTAAGGTCTGAAGACTCTGCAATGACCACTTATAAAAGTACCCCATGAGTAGCTCTGTGGAAGCCCTTTCTTCAAAATGGTGTTATTGGACATGACAATCAGATCCTTGGAGTTGATGTTTAGTATCCTGTAGGGATTCTGTGCTCTTCCCTCTTTGGATGGCACTGAGTGTTTTAATATTATGCATTTATAGTCTATTGGAAATGCAAATGAATAGATAAATACCATTAGTCCAGATTTTAATGATAAGGCCACAGAGGATGTGTGTGTGTAAGATCGGATACAGGTTATATTTTTTCACTATCAATTATCTAACAGGTATCAGGTATTTACACAAGCATTTAAATTAGAATACTTTCTTCTCTCTCCTCTTGGAAGAATAGTAATAGTTTTGCTATTCACATATTTGCTGTGAACAAATAAATAATTTGAATGCCGCTTTACTAATGTAAATCTGTGAGACCTCATGAGGATTAACAAGTAAAATAAATTTCTGAATCAAGTAGTTTATCAATAATTTATTTGATAGAAGCATCCTGCAAGAAGATGAGTTCTGGATGCTGTTACCATAGATTAAAAAATTGACAAAGCAAGAGCATTTGAGATAAGGCAAGGGCAGGAAGAAGACAACAGAGACTGGGAGTGACAATAGAACTAATCTGCCATCCTGAATGTAGGAGTTAAAGTCTTTTTTTCCTCAGTTTTTCCTGACTATGCTTCGTCTTCTTAAAATGTAAATTTTGAAGTATTTTTACTTTCGGTTTTTTTAAGCTTCCTTAAGCTTGTCTATCAAAATGAAACTTCTGAAGTTTCTTGCTTTCCCATCTTTTGTCCTCTTCCCCCACTCTAAAATAGATATTCATTGGGCACATTGAGGTCAGAAATTTTTGATCTTCAGTATTCCATGAATACTGCATTGCTACTTGTCATCTTTGGATCACATTTTCAGAGAAGAAAGAAGAAGAAAAAAACTCAAAAGTTTTTTCATTCACGAACCTACAAAATAAAGAGCTTACAGATGTGACAGCTCTGTGGGGGTGCAGAGTTCCTTGTCTGAAACTACCATCTACCAGCCAAAATAAAACCAGGCAACACCATTCCTACAGCCAGTTCCAGAGAGGAAGCTGAAGTATTTGAAACAGTAAATAAGGTCGTCTATGACACTTGGAAGTAATTAAATCATTGGAGATTAAACTAATCTAAACTAAAAGCATCTAAGGCATTGAAAGTAGATCCTAGAGTAAACTTGATGGAGAGAAAATGTCTTTTAAATAAATGATACTTTGAAAGAATCATATAATCTTGTTAATGCCCTGAGGGCTGTTTCTGAGGCAATTATAAAGCAAATCAACACACTGCACAAGAAAAATTCTAATGAATCATAAGTGACAGAACCAGGAAGGACTTTTCATGTTGCACATTCTGATCCTCAGCATTTTCAGGAGTACTCATTACTATTTAATGTAAGCTAGTTTCAAATATAAGCAGTCTTGATTGTCCCAAATTCCTTCATAATCTCTCTTCTTGACTACTTTTGCTGTTAATAACCCTTTTCCTCCTCCCCTCCCCTTTTCCCCCCACCCCGTACAGCTTAAACTTTTCCTTTTTTAGCTTTTGGCCATTGCTCTTGTCATTTTCTAAAACTGTGAATAGTTCCTTTCTTTGATTTACATTATTATGCTATAGGATTTTACATTTCAACCGTTGATTGTGTCTTAATATTGAACTTTGCTGAAGTGCATCGTGTTTAGCTCCTTCAGTCTTTTTATATTCAGAGCACTTATATCTCTTTTTCAAACCTTTAATTTTATTTACCATTCTAGTTCTCAAGTCTTTGAAATTGTAAAAAGAAGAACTCCTTATATGAATACAAACTTCAAGCATTAAAGCTATGTAATACATCATTATTACTTTACTGAAATGTAGCATTTGTGCTTTCTTCATATCAGCATCACAATGAGCAATTGTATTTATTTGCTGTTTTATTCCTGGATATTTCAGATTTATCAAATGTATTCTGAAGTCTTTGGCTGTGCTGTTAATTTCTCTCCCTCCCACCATGTGGTGATCTAGAAGAGAGAGATTAACAACCTAATGTATCCAGAAAGTGTCTGGGTTGCATCAAGGCTTGCAGTGATTAGTGCTCTAAGAAGAAATAATTCCCACATCCTGACTCTGGAACCCACTAAATATCTGTACATATCCTGTTACAAGTTAGCTAAACTTTCAAAGGAGCAGGCTGATATTCAACTTCATGCTTCTATGAGAAGCAGCTCTCATCTACTGCTGAGTGCTCATTAAAGCTGCCATTTTCATAGAAGCAAGACACTATATGTAAGAAGCTATTCCCATCTCCTGTTGGACTTTAATTCAGAAGTAGGAGTAGTGACATTTTCCTGTATTAGCAAAATACTTAATTTTGGTTTTGCCAGAATAAAATAAGGATTTTGCAATGGAAAAAAAGTTCTAGTTAAGCAGAAAAAAATAGTATCTATTGTTCTTCAGAGAATAGATCCATTGTTATTTAGTGCATAAAAGATTCTGAATTCAATCATCAGCATAATTATAAATTTTATAACATGGGAACTAAATAGAAAATATCAGAGGAGAATAATCCTTCCTTTCATACTTATGTACTTGTTTCATTTCTTCAACTCTGTACTGTGTTACTTGTCATGGTACCTCATTCAGATGATTCATTCCAGCATTCATATATAATAATTTGATTTACAATAAAATACAAATAGGTGTTCAGATAAAAGAAGTGCAGTTCAGAAAAATATTTTGAGATTAAGCAGGGAAAGTATGCAGCAACCAACATGTGAAAGAAAACATCTAATTTGAAATACACATTATGAAGACTTTGCTGGGAGAGATGTAAATTATTACTAACAGAAATGAAAAAGAATTTGAAATTCAGACTGAGACTAATGTTTTCTGTATTAGCATATGGTTGAAATGATCTCAGATGTGTGGAAATTTGTAATGGAAGTTGCTTTCTTTTGTAGTTAATTGCATAATCTAATCTGCAGATTATGCAGTTAAAACTGTGATTTCTGTTTTTCCTGGCTAACATTGTCAGTATCTGAAGTAAGGGAAAAAAAGTATGTATGCATTCATATTCCAAGGCTAAGAGAATATGTATCTACTACTAAGTAGTTCCCTCCAACTTAAAACCTGTGGTTTGGGGGAGTTATAAACAAAAGTGAATCCTAGCAATAAGGATTTGGCTGCATCACGTTCGGTTACTTGTGCCCTGTAAAAGATGCACTCCAACACCATCCCAGTAGGCTCTAACATACGTGATTATTCAGCATAGTCCTTACTTGAATTCAGATATTATGAACTAGGGGCGGAGAAAGTGTGTGTGTGTGTGTGTGTGTGTGTAGGTGATAGAAGATTACAGGAAGCCCAAAGGAGACTCCTACTGATGGGCTGTGTGGTGTGAAGTGACTAGTCTTCTCAGAAGGGTTAGCCACCCTTCAAATCTACATCTAAAAATACCCATTTTACATCAGAAGACTTTAGCAATCCTGGCAGAATATTCCAGAACAGAAAATCAATTACCTAAACTACAATTTTGTGATGCTTTATAAGATTGTTCTTAAATATTATTTTTTTTTTGGTGGGGGGTGGGGAGGGAGAGTAGTATTGTTTCTGCTGGGGAGCAAGGGAAAAAGGAAAGGGAGGGAGGGAGGGAGGAAACAAGGAAGGAAGGAAGGAAGGAAGGAAGGAAGGAAGGAAACTTCTAGTAAAATTGTTGAATAGCATTGAAATATTAAAATGAGCTGTAAGACATCTGTAAGAACAAGAAATACAGTTTCTTGGAACAAGTCAGTGCAAGTATTAAGGTATTACACAGAAAGAAACTAATCAATGTGAAATATAAGTTTTAAAAAATTATTCCTCTATTTGTGTCCTGCAGCAGGACTTCTTGTTAGTTTACAAGGTCTTCAGGTAACATTATTTACATTATTTAATAGCTGTGAATATATTTCACTCCAGCTAGAAGACTATGGTTTGGTGAAGGCACTTTTAATCCTAAGGAGTAGGTAGCAGGACAGACAGCTGATGCGACAGATTCACATCCTGATTAAGTCTTCTCCATGCCCATGATGTTTACACCATTGTGACTCCACAAACTCCAGTGTAAGCAATGGAAACAATTTGTGCATTTCATCAGTTATACTAATTGCAGCATCGAATTAATACTGCAGTTATGTAGTTATAGTAATTTTCCTTCAATGAGGCAGACCAAACTTCCCTGCGCAGAGAAAACTGGGGAGGGGATAGCAGCTGGAAGCATAATAGCAACTAAAGCAGCCTGAAAAACTAATTGTGTGATGGAGCAATTTAGGAGAGCACCCGAAATGTAAAAATAATTACAAGGTAATACAATAGTCTCTTTAGTTACTTCTACAGGTCAGAAGTGTGATCTGACGAGAAAAATAGGAAGATTATTTGACTATCTTATCTACTTCCATGTTTCACAAGGTGGTGGAATGTATCAGATTGGTACAGAGAAAGACACTCCTTCTATCCATGACAGTAGGACTTCCAGATTTTCTCACTTTATTTTTCAAGGTGTAATCTCTTATTTCATTAAGATATTTCTACATATTATGCAGTGTACAACTGAATTTTCTCAGAATTCTGATTTTTCAGATATTTTTTTCAATTAGTCTCAAAGCCAGCTATTAGAGTTTACATACTGTTGAGACTTCTTGGCTTCTTTGATAATAAATGTAGGAGTGTGAGTCACAATACCTCTGTTTATTGTCTGTGCCCTAGAGGGACTTAAATTAGCTCTGAATAAATTTGAGATGTTCAGTTGATTATCAGTGATCATTATGAATAGATAGTTTTTTTCCCTTAAACCAAATGAACATTAATAATTATTTACAATACAGAATGAAAGTTCTCAGAGCCAAAACCAACCCAAATAATGTTTTAAAATTCATGGGGGTTTTGGAAGCCTCCATTGTTTCCAGCACTTTTCTCCTTTTTCTCCTACTTTTCTTCTTAAGCACATGCTAGTGTTTAGACATGAAGTCTACATGCTTCTTTTGAAGCTCACTCCAAGGATGTTCATTATTAAAAGTTAATGTCCATTGGCTGGGTCTTCTCACTGTCTCAGCAAAGACAACGCTCTAAAACACCTTCCCTATTCAATTCTAAAGTTTCTGGTTAGACAGTTAGGCTCTGTATTCCAATCTTTTTGCCCAAAGCAAGACTTAATCTATTCTTCTCCCATTAAATATAAATTGGAAATTTGGAGAAAAAAATTATAATATGCAGTAAATGCAGAAATATTTTAAATATTTTTATATTTTCTACATTTCCTTCAGTTATTCACAAGACAAACAAATAATATATACATATATATGGAAATATCTTCCATGGTGCCTTTTTTCCTTTGCTTTTTGATGCTTAGGTGTAAAAGTGTATATGCAAAAGAAAAAAAGGAAAATGGTACATAAGAACAAAATATGACTCTCACACAAACACACACACCATTCATACTGCCTTCCATGCAGTTTGGCAAAGAAGATAACATCTTTTTTAACATGGAGCAAATCCACAGCTCCATTCTGCATGATCCCTGTGGCTAAACCTGTGCTGCTAAATGAAGCATGATGAGGTATATTGCCAGACACAAAGGCTAATGGGTCCAGGGCGGTGGGTATATATGTTTATGAACTCTCTCACCCTCCAAAGACAGACAGGGATGGTTCTTGGGGTGGCCTTGTTTCTAAACTGTGCCTAAGAAGCATTTGAAGGAATGCTAGTTTACACAGACCCAAAGCCCTAAATGTCAAGCACTATTCTGATCATTAATTAGTACAGAAAAATGAATTGCAATGCCTAGCAATTAAACATATAGACATAGCTTAGGGAGATAGTGTTGCCACTTGGATTATCTAAAAGGGTTCAACAACCTAAGTTATGACTGAGCAGCTGAATCTAGCACAGACAGCTAGAAGGTGAGAACACATTAGTAATGTGGAAGCCTGACTCTTTAGCTCAGATAAGCAGCCCTGGCTACGTGCAACTCCATAAATTCACAATATAGGCTGTCTTGAGACGGATTCAGAAAGAAAAGCCTGAGCAGGGATAACAGTACTTGGCACTAGATAAAACAATATGAAGGTAAGACTCCCTAAAGCAAAACTTTGGTGACTGAAACTATTCATACTTAGCCATTGTCCTTTTTGTACTAGTAAATTATCTCATGCAGATCATGAACCAATTTGGCATTTCACCAAACTCTGAGCTCTCAATGGGGCCAAACTATTCCAGAAATTAGGAAAATAGCAGGGTTTTTATCTTATTTCTTACTTTTTTCCCTGATATATTCTTTCCAAAGGAGAGACAGTAACATGTATCCAGATTTACAGAAAGAATTTTGAGGTCAAGTTGCATAGGGATTTATATATATATACTTATAAGAAATTTTGTTGGAATCATCTCTCTGTATTAAAAAAAATTACTATATTATATTGAAAAGGAGTCTTTATATTGATACATAGTAGAACTCTCATACACTAGAAGCACAGAAGATTTTTTTTTCCCAGTATTCTTTAATTCAAATATAAAGAATAGAGCTAGAATCAGCAGTAGCTCCAGCACTATGATGACCTCCATGTCAGGGCCCAAAGGACGCAAATGAGCCTGTCTGTCTTTGCCCAGACCCTCAAAGTCTTCCCCCTGTCCTGCCCAGGACCCTCTTTCAGACCCCATGTGATCTCCTTCCAATCTTGCTTACATCCCAGGACCCCATTTCAACCCACACCAGTGCTGTCAGCCCCTGCCCCAGTGACTGCACAGCAGGGATCATCTCCAGCTCCCCACAACCCTGTCCTGTCCAGTCATGGGCCTCGCTGAGCCAGGCCCAGCTGTGGACCTATGCCCTATGCTGGCCTCAGTATGTCCCAGACCCCAGGGTGATGCCTGATGCCTGGGGCTGAGATTGCCCCAGGCCTCCCTGGCTGCCAGGCCCTGCCCTGCCACCACAGGGAAGCCTCTGCAGCTCCTGGTGCCTGGGCTTCAGTGAGCTACCAGCCCATGTGGAGCCCAGACACCTAAGTATTTCATATATATGTACCTTGTGTAAAGCAGTCAGATGTTCCTAGCTTGTATGTATAAAAAGGCCAAGAGGGTGATTATTGCTATATAATGAAACAAAACCAAGTGTACGTATTGTATGATTTTTAAGGCTGTACTGGTGTTAGTAATAATATTTATGCAGGAATGTCCCTAGGTGCTGAGGTTGACTGTCACCAAATGGCCTGAATTGATGTTCGCAAAGCATGGACTCCACCAGAGGCTATGTGCATGCAGCCTGTCTAATAATAATGGTCCTTTGAATGGTGTGACTCCTAAGCTGTGCCTGGGAAGTCACTGTCAAAAATGTAAAGCAGCTGAATATTTCTCATGTTACAACACAAAAGAAGGAAAAAAATGAGGTATATATATCACTGTATGTCTCTATTTTTCTCATTAAACATGAAAGACTATAACTGAGAATAATTTACTGTACTGGTTTTCAGCTGGGGTAAAGTTACTTTCTTCATAGGAACTAGTATGATACTATGTTTTGGATTTGTGCTGAGAATAATATGATATCACACAGATGTTTTAGTTGTTGCCAAGAAATGTTTACATCACACCAGGAACTTTTGTCAGTTTCTCATGCTGTCACTGTCCTCTCAGCTTCTTTTAGAAAGCAGCTAGGAGTAGACATAGCCAGGAAAGCTGATCCAAACTGACCAAAGAGATATTCCATGTCATTACACACGATATATAAACTGGAGGAAGTCAGACGGGGGATGCAATCACTACTGGAATCCTGGTTGGATGTCAGTTGGTAGATGGTGAGAAGTCACATCATTTGTTTTCTCTTGGTCCTGTTTTGTTAACTGTTTTATTGTCTTTATTATCGTTGCACTTTAGTCTTACTATTTTATTTTTATTTCATTTTTAAATTAAACTGTTCTTATCTGACCCAAGCATTTTCTTATCTTTTCCCTCAGATTCTTTCCCCATTCCAATTGGGATAGGAGACGGTTGACTGATGCTTAGTTGCTGGCTGGGTTAAACCACATTTAGAAAGTAGGTCTGCCTTTTATCCCAGTGCAAGAATATGGAGCATATACTTCCCAACTGAATTAATGAATGACCTGCTTGAGCCTTGTAGATTATGCTATACAAACAATTATGTTTCATCCTACTGACCTGATATGCTCAGTTAAACTTCTTATGTTAATAGATTTATCTTCATAGCTGATAGAGAGAAATAAGGTTTTCCTGAAGTCACTGTCTTTTAATGTGCAGAACAGTAATTCACAGATGAACTTACTGGTTAGATCCAAACTTCAAGAGAAACACTATAAAAGTTTGGTCTTCCCTTATTCTGCCAGAATAATCCTTTTTTGGAGGAGAATACAACATTGTCAACAAAAGAGATGAGCTCCTCTCCACCTTCTGCTTGTAGCAGTATCTTCTTTAGTGTGACTCAGTGGCAGTTTATTCTTCTTTTTCTTCCCACCTCTCCTTCTCACAGCTCAGCTCAACTCTGTTCATTTACCTGTAATCGTTTCTGAGAAGGACTAACTGAAGAAAACTAGCAACAGCAGGCTTTATTCTCAGGCACACCTTAGCTCAACACTATCAGAGAATCACAAAATCACAAAATGTTAGGAGTTGGAAGGGACCTCAAAAGATCATTTAGTCCAACCCCCCTGCCAGAGCAGGATCACCTAGACTAGGACACACAAGAATGCGTCCAGGCGGGTCTTGAGTGTCTCCAGAGAAGGAGACTCCACAACCTCTCTGGGCAGCCTGCTCCAGTGCTCAGTAACCCTTACAGTAAAAAGGTTTTTCCTCATGTTCAGATTGAACCTCCTATGCTACAGCTTGCTCCCGTTTCACCTTGTCCTGTCATTGGCTATCACTGAGAAGAGCCTGGCTCCTTCCTCCTGACACTCAGCCTTTACAAATTTATAAACATTAATGAGGTCGCCCTTCAGTCTATTTTTTTTTCTTATTTTTTTTTTTCTGAAGGAGTTTATTGATCATGAAAGGGAAACATCCCAGGGCTTCCAGGGAATCAGGTGGGGTCATCTCCTCATGCCACTGGAGCAGGACAGGACAGCATTGTCACCACCAGTTCGTGTCCTGAAAGACAGATCCATATATGTGATCTCCCATATCTGCTGGGACATGAGAAGGGCCTTGTTCCCACTGTCTCTCTGCAGACACCACAAAAAAGATAAAGGAATTGAAGCCCTCAATATACCCATGACATGACTTGGCTCTCCTGCGATCCATATGGAAGCCAAAGCCCATTGCCCAGTGTGTCATTACCCTAAGATGCCCCTAAATCTCCCAGAGCCCTGCCCTGCCCTCTCAGTGATCCTGGAGGTCTGTATGGCTCCAGAGTCCCTGCCTGGTCTGAACAGTGACACTCTGGGTCTGTAGGGCACCACTGAGTGCAAGGAAAGGCATGGGGGCAGCTCTGTCCAGCTCACTATCACTATCCTACAAAGTGGTATCTAGTCCATCTGTCCAGCTACAAATTTTTGGCCAGTTACGCTCTCCCTGAAGAAAAGGGTAATTTGACAAGTTTAACCTGTGAGTTTTATTCATCTCTTTATCTCATTCTGCTCAGTTCCTGTCGACTCCCGATTTTCTTATGTATAGCATTTCCAAAATTCTGCAGCAGTGAAATATACAGTGGATATACTGAACTGCCTTCTCTTTAGGGTTGGGAAAGACTACCAGTTGCATTGTAAATAACTGGTTATGCAAAAATCCTATTTGTTTTTCTACAGAATTTGTATTACCTAAGAGCTTAGAAATTTCCAGACAATACTATTCCTTTGAATCTTGCCAAATCTTAAGTTTGGGCCCTAAACTTTGAGTTACGTTTTTAAGTTAATGATCTTGTGTGTAGTATATGCATCAAAATTACTAAGGAAAGGTTAGCAGATTTTATTTTTATATATATGTATTTTGTCTAGAAACATATGATCACAAAAAAGAAATAGCCCTAGGATGATAAAAAGGAATAAAATATAAGTTTACAAAATCTGAGGGTTTAGATTAGTGGTGAAAAGGGAACTTCTCATTGTTCCTTTTGCATTACAAGTAGCAGGTCTTTCAGGCCAAATAACACAAGAGTGAAGGGACTGGTGTAACCTTTTCACATTTTATAACAAACATGACAGTCACAGAGTTTAATATTGTTTCAAATCCCCTGAAATCTTTACTGTTATTTCCAGTATAGAAGGAATACAAGACCCTTCTATTCATAATCTTTATCTTAACAATGGGGAAAAATAACTGTTCTGATATTACCATCTCCTTTATCAGCTGACAGTTTCCTGAGAAACAAGCACTCAATTTGAAAACCACAGCAAATAATAAATGAAACTATTACTGACAGTCTTGGTGGAGAGCTGGGACACTGAACAAATATGGAAAATGCATCACCTTAGTGCATTTTTTTCCTTTAACAAGGTTAAAGTTGAAACACATTTAGAATATTTACAGAATATGTATCTGAGTACAGATTTTCAAAGTTATATAAAGCATTATTCTCCAGGCCAACAAGTTTCCCAACAAAATTAGTGTCATACAACTTAAAGTAAGTTGTAAAAGGTATGGCATTTGAGTATTCTTAGGACAGAATACATTTTTTTGAATGTATTAATTTCTGCAATACTCAAATGTTTCTCAACATACAATTCCAGTATTTTTATTCAAGTAGGAAAGAAAATGTTTACTGACTAGTATTTAGATGACTAAGAACTCTTATTTCTTTAAAAGTTTCTAATAGCAATAAAACCAGCAGATACGTGCCTGAAAGATGAGAAGCCTCAAATATGTAGTTTCCTTAGCAACAAAAATTCTGAGATATGTTCTGAATTCAAATATCTCACAAACACTAGAAAAAGAGTCTACTGTGGTCAAATTTTCTCCTCCCTTCTACTCTGAAGCCTTGCTTTGTAATTATGCATATTAATACAGAAGAGTGAAATACTCTCTGAAACAAAGGATTTCAATTCCTAGCAATTTTCCTTAGTTATCTACTGGAGACAGCTTATGAAAGTGTGTAGATTCACCATTTTTCAAAAAGGCTGGGAAAAAATGTGAGGAAGGAACTAGAGAAGAGGTTTTTGCACATAAAAAAAACCCAAACCAAAACAAGCAAACAAAAAACCCACCAAAAAAGGAGAAAAGAAAAGGACAAAGCAAAGTAAGACTGGTTAGCAGAAGATGACAGAGAGGATGGAATGGCAGGAAAGGCTCTTCTGTGGCAATTTTTGTTGGAAAAGACTAAATGTAGGTAGTGAGAAACAGGAGAGAAATAACATCACGTTAACATAACAGAAAATTAGGAAACAGCAATACTGAATAATTATAATGTAAAATAAGTAGGATTCTGAAAAGATAAAAGGTAAAGGTGTTTAATATAAAGACTGAGAAAGAAAGTAAAGGAAGTATTGCTTTTCTATTTTGGTTTCTTACATGTAAGTTTATATAATTTAACAGACGTCTGTTTTCTGTACTTGGAACAGTCCAAATGTTTAAGATTATTTAAATTCAAGAATATGCTGAAGTAAGCCACAGAATGGGAAAACATGTGACTGACCAGGAATATCTTGATTTCATAATCTGACATTTTGTTTTTATTTAAAGAGGGGAAAAAAAAAGAAAAAAAAAAGGAACAGGAAGAGAACAATCAGAAAAAAGGGTTACAGGTCAGGAATAATTCTTCTTATCCATGCTCAACTGTGACCTGTTCTGCATACATTGCAAAGTCACTTCCAAACCTGTGCTATGAGGAGCTGAACTTTACATTTTTATAAATGTGTTCATACTGGCAGATCTTTTCACAGTACTCATATAGCATACTATATCTAGAGTTTAGATTTGTCCTCAGAAGTTCACTTTCTCTTGGTAGTTGAAATATAGTCTTTCCTTGATGTGGCATCCGTTTTTCAACTCAGTGAAGTCTAGTTGTAAATTGCAATCAAGTGACCGAAGATTAGGAAGAGCTAAAGCAGGGTATTGAAATCTTCATCAAAACCTTCATCAAAACAGTGCTGTAGCCAGGGTACTGGCACCACAATCATCCCCTGTGTTAACACTAGGGCTGAGATCACTGAGCACTAACAGTTGACTATGGGATCCAAATTCTTCTTAAGTTAGGTGTCAAAAAAACTTTTTTGTAAGTAGTCCTTAGCTGAGTGTTGGATTATTAAATTTCAAAATGCAGTGTGGATTTATGTATATAACAGACTTATGATAAGTGATCAGATATAACTTTTCTGATTCAGTGTGAGCCAGAGAATTCTTACTAATATCAGAGATATGGTTGACAAAGGTATGGAAGGCTTCTTGCTTTTGAATCATAAAAGGCCTAATTTTTTTTTTTCCTGTAGTCAAAAAGCAATTGGGACTATTGAAACAGTTGGCTATTATATGAGATTTATTGCCTTTCTGTTTGTTTATCTAAATCTGTCCCCTTCAGGCAGCCAGCTGGATGTTTATTTCTTTTCTTTTCCTTTTTTTTTTT
This sequence comes from Mesitornis unicolor, assembly GCF_000695765.1. Classification (NCBI taxonomy): domain Eukaryota; kingdom Metazoa; phylum Chordata; class Aves; order Mesitornithiformes; family Mesitornithidae; genus Mesitornis; species Mesitornis unicolor. The sequence continues at coordinate 11,845 of NW_010187765.1, read as the reverse complement.
CCCTGAATTGTTCTTTGAAATACCATTAATATTCATCAAAATCTTTAATTAGAGACAATTTTTTTTTGCATATGGGCATTTATCAGTTCAGCAATTATTCAGCCTGAGTCATTCTTTCACTTTACTCGCTGCAGGAGACCAAATTCATGACAGTGATCATCCTGAGGAATGCAAAATGAATCGGCATATTTTGTGAGGATTCAAATTCTGCCACTACCCAGGCAATCCACCCTCTATTTCCAGGCTGACTTTTCAGTCTACGTACAGGGTGTAGTTTTCTCAGTTTGAAGCAAATTTTTAGAGGGCAATTCTTTTGCTGATGGTTTTCTGCTTTCACCTCTACCCCTTGTTGAAGCTATATTTTGCAGAAATATGTTTTCACAAAACAGTTGGGATTTCATTACACTGTTATTGTACACTACAAAATAAATACTTTTTCACTTACTCGTTTGAGCATGTCAGTTTGGAAAACTTTTAGAATGTTCAGATCTAATTGAGATTGCTTGAAACCAAGCAAAATTCAGCTATGTATTATTCCAATAAGTTGGTGACTCTTGGTGGTATGAGGGACAAAGGAGGTACTTATGCTTAAATAAAACAATTTAGAGTAAATCTACAATGTTGCCATTTCTGCGACTATTTTAGGAAATAGCTTGAGTGCAGCTGTCATTATTGCAATGACAGTATGAAGTTCAGTTCTGTGCAATCTATCCTGTTCAGTACTATGCAAAAAATACCCTAGAGCCAGGAGACATTGGTTTAGTCCTTGACTCCTTAGTATATTTCTTATATTATCTCGGGTGGATTATTAAGTGTCAGCTTGACAAAATTTAGAGTTAGAAATTACATGTCAGAGACCAAGTTTCAATTGCTTTCAATGAGAAACTGAGCATCTAAATGGACAGTAGGAATTTAAACATTTTTACAGATGCGAGTCTTTACACCCTATGATTCAGTTACTTTTTTATAAAATGCAAACAACAATGGAGCTTATTGGGAATTTTTCAACAACATATTTCACTGCTGGAAAGCTTTGATTTATCACTATTTAATTAAATTTTTAACCTAGAAGTTTTCCAAGTTCAAGACAATTTCTGGTTAGAAGGCAAAACCAGACCAATTTTAATCATAACATTTTTTCATATATTTGGGCAAAATTCAGATCTCTATTCCTCCTACATGAGTCTCCCACTATGTGGGAACATAGAGGTACCAAAATCTGAAGATGTTTTCTGAAATTATATTCTTCATTTCCAAACTACACTGGGAATCAGTACTTTGATGCTCCCTCATTTTGACTTTTCTGTTTATTTGGATTGTAAATCCAAGGAACTTAGAGTGGTACCTTGTTTTCAGCTAGGGTTTTAATTTTATATTCTGATACAAATAATTACTTCTTCTAAAATTTTCTGTTTCTCTTTTATATGTCCCAGTTTTGATCATTAAAAATGAAAAGACATTTTAAACTAAGTGCTATTTGATGAAATTGTGTGGTTCAATGAAACAAAGAATCATTCTGTTAAATTTATCAGATGCTTACTCCAAGTCAGAGACAGAATATTTTTATCTTGTCATTTTTAAAAGGGAGAGTTCTTCTGCATCACTTTGTAAGACCTTGACAAGCTTTTGAATCCAAACAAATCAACTGAGAAAAGGTGCAAAGCTTAGAGAGATATTTATAAGTTTTGCTGCAGTTTTTGCATAAGTTTTGCTTTACTACAGGTTAGCTGTTACTTGTTACTATTTTTTCTAAACACTCATGTACCCAGACAGCAGTTTCTTTTACCCCAGAGCAAGTAAATAGGAAGGTAAATAAAGACTCAATAGTCTTAACAATTCATAGGATCTGCTTTAAGTTTTTACGGATATTATTGGAATGAGTGAAGCCTGTGGTCATGAGTGATTCTTTTTAGACCAAATTGCTCCACTGTTCCTATCTGCTTTTTGATTTCAACAGAGCTTCTAAGTAAACTACTGTTCACAGTGAGGAATAAAATACTTTCTTAGAGAATTTTTAAATCTTTTCATCATCACTTTTGCTAGTCTTCTTTTCACACTTAATCAATAAAATGTATGTATAAAACCCCTGAAACATGCTTAACCTTACCCTATTAGCATACAATAAATGCATTGTGTGCTCTGCATAACTGAAATTTGTGTTATGAGTAGCATCTTCAATATTAACAATGAAGAATTAATCTTTTCTAAGAGTAGAGCACCTAATTGTCCATATATCTTAAACTGGATATCACAGAATCACACAACATTGACATTGGAATGACCTCCAGAGGTCATCTGGTCCAAACCCACTGCTCAAGTAAGGCCACTGAGTACTAGTTACACAGGACCATGTCCAGATGGCTTTTGGATATCTCCAAAGGGGAGACTCAACAGCCTCTCTAGGCAACCTATTGCAGTGCTCAGAGAGAACCTCCTGTGTTTCAGTTTGTGCTGACTGCCTCTTGTTTTGTCACTGAACAACATTGTAAAGACCCTGGCCCTGTCTTCCTTGCACCCTCCTTTCAGGTATTTATACATATTGGAAAGTTTTCTCTGAGCTTTCTCTTCTCCAGGCTGAACAGTTCCAGCTCTCTCATCCTTTCCTTATATGAGAAATTCTCCAGTCCCTTAATAATCACTGCTGGACTGTCTCCAGTTTGTCCATGTTTCCCTTATACTGAGTACCTTATAAGGACCAGGAGATTTCTTTATTGAAGTGTGTGAAAGATAGTTGCAAGGCTGATTTTTTTTCCTAAAATCCTATGACATTGATTCTTCCTGCTAACATGAGGTACATACTTTGAAGAGACATTGTTGGAATATTCATAAAACCAAAAATTATATCATACTAGTTTTACTGAAAGTACATAGAAAGTTTATTAGCTGTGCAAATAAAATGTAATAACACTTAAAAAAATTGTGTAAAATTGCAATCAGTAGTATGCGTGATTGCTCTTTGATATCATTTTACATATGGGAAACAACATGTGAGGGAATGAATGACTGAAATGGTTGTAAATAAAATAATGTTCAATGTTTCATTCTCTTCTGTCACTCTCGTATTACCAATTGTATTGTACAAAACACAGAAGAATACGAGCAATACTAGATTCATCTGGGATGAATTCCCTTGTTAATATTCCAAATACTCTTACAGTGGCAGATCTCATGATTTTGAAGGGTTTATTATTGTGTACTGCTTGAATTTGAAAATTCTGAATTGATACCAGAATTCACTAAGTCAAAGAATCACTACTGGCAAATATAAAAACATAAGAAATCATAAAAATAAAAAGTAACATGGAACAAGAAGAAAAAAAAACCTTAGTAATGGTTCTAAGTTACACAAATAGTTTACATTTCAAACAAGTGGTGCATTATGTACTGTCTGATAATTAATGAATTGTAGCAGAATATTGGAATTTGGATTAAAGCATCAATGGCTATGGCATCACAAGGGGCTTGCATGTTTACAGAATATTATACATGAAGAATTATAGAGTCTTCTTTTTATCATCATTCAACATACAAACATTTTAATGTAGTCACAAACTCCTAAGTGTGACTTAAAAGTTGCAGTGCCAAAATGTAAGATTTCTTTTCAGATGTCTTTCAAAATCAAATGCAATACTCGGTACTCTCAGGAATTACATCTGAAACTTTTTGTGGTAAAATAGAAAGGAAAGGGCTTGTTAATATATCCTCTCATTAATCATTGTCTTTACTTAAAAAAAGAAGGTAACTGCAGCTATTGGATTTTCCTCTTAAATTAAAAAAACCTGTCAGAATGATAAAGAAACACCAATTTATAAGGGTAAGATTCTTTTCTGAGTCTTTGAACTCAAGCTTCTGAATTCTCAGATAACTCCCCAGTACTCTATATTCTTCCTTGTTTATTTCACTTTCTCTTTGAAACTGGTAAGGAGAAAGGGAAATCTATAAGTAGAAAAAGGAAAGATAAACTTCAAAAGACTTCCACCTCACAACATCTGAGAAGAAGAAGAAAATAAAAAAATAAGGAAGAATCTCAAGGGGGTTTTGTGGGTTTGGGTTTTTTTTTGTTCAGATTATGAAAGACAAGTTTTTGCGTTTAAAATATGACCATGCATACAGTAAAAACCAAAACCAAAACCAAAACCAAAACCAAAACCAAAACCAAAAACAAAACAAAACCAAAACCAAAACCAAACAAACAGAAAAACCAAACCAAAACAAAACCAGATATTGAAGCAGAAAACAGACACAAGTTATATGAAGTGTAATCCAAATTAATTTATCTACACATACACATATAAACATATGAGAAAGAAACCTTTACAAAATTTGGAAAGGTTTACAGTTCTTAAATTTGGAAAGATTTAAATAGGAACAATGCTTACATTGCTTAGCCTTTGTCTGTAAAATTTGTATTGTTTTTAGAAATTCTATTTACAAAAGAGCAACATCTATGAAACTTCTTTTACAATGTCTAATTTTTTTGTATTATTATGAAAAGATTGTGCACTTCATTCCAAACATCTTCTTACAGGTTTCTGTAGTCTGAACAAATAGATATGAATAAAGGTTTTTCCATAGCCTTGTCTTTTCTGCAGTGTACTGAGCAGTGGTCATCAAATCCAAACATCTCCCTTAATTTTAAAAATATTTTGTTCCACAAGTACTACCAGACATTAAGCAGCTACTATGCCCCTGAGAAAGTTCTGATACTCAAATAGGTTAGGTCAATGTATGCATCCAGCCACATTAAGTAAGCATTTTAAGTAAAAATACTGGGAGGAAAGAGAGGGAAGGTGCGGGGCAGATTTGTGTTTAAATCTCAGCACCTGTAAATAATAAATGAAAACAGTTTTCCTTTCTAAATAATCAGATCAGTTACTATCTTTCCAGAGTCTCATTCTAAAACACACTCTGGCTAACAGTAATATTTTCTATAAAAAGCTTAATGAAATATTTTTTGTGAACTTCTGAAGTATTACATATCTTCAAATAAACCTCAGCAATGGACAGGCATTCTTTTGAACTGAATGATACAGGGAATGAAGGAGAGGCAATCCTTGCCTATGGCTTGTGATATAAGAGTACGCAATGGTCCTTAAGGGGAAGGGCTCAAGTGGTTTTAAAGACCTCTGTAATCTTTCCCTCAAAAACTAAAACTAAATGAAGATTCATACTTCTTCACTATTTTTCTCTTAATATTTCCCTGCTGTTTCAATGATATTTAATGTATTTAATCACTATGTAACTGGAAAAATATGTAGCTGTATACAGGAGGAAAATAACTTCAAACATCAAAGTTTTTAAGCAAAGATCTCATAGTCTAGGTGAGTAAAGAGTGTAAACAAATTATTTCAAATGTATCAGGTTAATCTCCTGAGGAGACTGTAGTTTAACTGATATAACTAAATTTTTCACATAAAATGAAAAAATAAAACTTGAGATGCAAAGCATTCATTATTTGTAAAAGCTTTGTTAAGAAGTAAACTAAAACAAACAGCACTTTCATTCTACCGTTCTGGCCTGCTCTGTAGCTAAGTTAGAGTATCCATTAGGGGAGCGTATTGGGTTTGTGTGAGGGGGTTTTTGGTAGGGGGGGAGGGGCAATAGAGATAGCTCCTGTGAAAAACTGCTAGAAGCTTCTCCAGCTCCAATTCGGATTTGCCTCTGACTCAGGCCAAGCCAGTCAGCGCTTCTGTGAATGATGTACTCAGGCACGGAGCATGCCCCTTCTTACCCAGTCCTGACCCCTACCAGTGCAGCCCCAGTGTGGGCAGCGTGGCCCCAGCCCATGCTCAAGCTTAAGCCCCACTGGAGCTCCAGCCCAAGAACCAGGAACTCTTCAAGAACCAGCAGAAGGAATCTGCAGCAGAGAGAGTTGGATGTGAGAATATCAACTGCACAGACACCAAGGTCAGTGAAGAAAGAAGGGGTACAAGGTGCATCAGAGCAGAGATTCCACTGCAACCTGTGGTGAGATGGCAAGCTGATCTGCCTGCAGCCCATGGAGATTCAACAGTGGAGCAGAGATCTACCTAAGAAGGTGGCTGTGCTTGAAGAAGTCCATGACTCCATGGGAAGTCTGTGCTTGAGCAGTATGTGGGAAGGACCGCACCCTGCATGTGAGAATCCCACACTGGAGCAGTTTGTGAGGAAACTGCAGTCCATAGGAAGGCTCACAGAGAAGTTCATGGAGGGCTGTGTCCTTTGGGAGGGACACCACATGGAAGTAAAAGAAGAGTGTGAGGAGTCCTCCCTACCCCTGAAGTGGAAGGAGCTGCAGAGACAGTATGTGGTGAATTGACTGCAACACCCATTCACAACCCCCTGTGCTGCTGTTGGGGGAAGAGGTAAAGAAACCAAGGGCAAAGCTGAGCCCAGGAAGAAGGGAGGGTGAGGGAAGGTTTGGATTTTAAGATCTGGTTATATCTCTCACTATTCTATTCTGATGTTGCTGGTAACAAATTAAATTGATATAGTTTTCCTCAAGTTGAGTCTGTTTTTAGCCTGTGACCATAAATGGTGACAGAACCTTCCCTGTTCTTCACCTTGATGCCTAAGTTTTTTGTTATATTTTCTTCTCCTCAGCCTGCTGGGGGATGAGAGAGGGATGAGAAAGAGGGCATGTGGTCCTCAGTTGCCCACTGGGCTTAAACCATGACAGAACCATTTTCTCTGCTTAAAAAAGACATATATTTTCACTGACAGAAATCCAGAACTTTCAGAATTAGAGACCACATAGTTATAAAAGATACACTGTATACATTAAACTTGACCTTTCCCACTATTTCCTTTACTTTGGGTTTATTGCTACCAGTGATTTCCTTCTCATTTATTCTCATTTATTGTGCAGTATCCCTGCTCAGGCTGCACTTTGAGACAGAAGATTTATTTCTTTTTTCATTTTCTGAAGTTAATTGCTAATTTTTTCTAATGTTTTCTCAGTACTCTTGAAAATAATTTTTCAACTACTTTGATAGTGGCTTCATGTTAGCAGATACAGAAAATCCCACAAAACAACAAAAATTGCTTGGATCTACCACGTAGTAAAACATTAAAGTTACTGTGAAATTTTTCCCCCTTCCTTCTATTTTTTTAAGAAGTAAAAAGTATTACCTCTTTCCACCTGGTCCTCTTTCACTTCAATGTCTGTCTTTTAACTTTGCAAATATGCATGTTCGGACTTGATACAAGGTGCATTCAGATCTCCTGAAAGGTCTTCCCTTTTTTTTTACTACAGCAGCATGTATCAGAACTCATTTCAGCAGTGTCAAGACAATAGATCCACTGAGCAATGCTTAAGTTGTACAATGTCTACCTTAGGAGACCAGATAGAACTTTTCTATATTGAACAGAATGTTGTTTTCATCAATGATCTGTCATTGTTAAAAGTTATATTTAATGTGAAAAAACGTAATATCTATGAACACACAAGTCCTGAAAATTGCTCCATAAACTTTGTTAATTACAATAATAAAATTCAGAGGTCATTTTGATAAAACAAATTTATACTAGGAAAGAAAAGGCTTGAGAGAGGGAGATCACAAAACAGAAGGTTATTCTTAACTCTTCATTTCAACACTAATCTCTTGAGTAAAATATTTGTATGTCTTTATGGTTTATGCAAGGAGGTGTCACCTTTCCTGAGATAATTATGCATTTCCACACTATTGAGTCTGTTCTGCCCAAAGGGAATATCGCTCATTTGGAGTATTAAAACTCACATACATGCTCAGAAGTCTCCTGACAAAATTGAAGGACAGCAAGGAATGCCCACAAGAGAAGACAGTTATCTAGTGAAGAAATTTACAACACTAAAAATATAACAACCACAACATTTAATTTAACAACATCTTGAGGATTTGCTTGTTTTAGCAGTTGATTCAAATTCCATCCTCTAATGCTCAAACACTGTAAAAATAATGACCCCAGTTACAACATGTTTTATACAAGAACACAGAGGTATTTTCTGTTGCTGCAAAAGCTATTTGTATAGTAGCACAATAGCACCATGACCTGTCCATGGCCCTTAGAAGATAGAATCAGTCCAAAAAGCATTCTCTGATCAGCCATTTATGATTTTGTCATAATTTGTCCCTGCAAAAGCAATCAATTCTTTATAGCAACTCTTTATAGCCAAAATTCTTTATAACCATTAGCTCTTATTGAAAGACTGTCATCACAATTGCATAAGTTTTTAAAAGTTTTGTGTTGGATTCTAGTCAAGTTTTAGGAATGTAGAATGATGAACATAATGAAATTAATTATGTTAGATACCAACATAAATACACTTGTTTTTACAGTTCAGTTAGTGAATAGAAAAGAGAGTAGCTGGGACAAGCTAAAAGCTTGTATCTAGGGAAAATTTTCAGAAAGGATATATGAGGAAACCTGGGGCAATAAGAGAGAAACAATGGGACAAAGAGAAAGCTGAAATCAAAGCAAAACATCAAGGGAAGCAGCAGAGAAAGAATGCAGTTACTGAGGAGCAGGTCTAGACCTGGATAATTAAAGGACTGGGAAGCTGACACTAAAACAGGTGAAAAAGAGTGTTGTGCACCAACACCTAGAATCAGATCTGGGGTTTAAAGGCCATCAGGTGACATGACTTCTTGAAAGAACCCAATAGATTCTCCTCTGTGGAAACCAGCATTGTGTGACAATATGGCTACATTACTGGGGGCATAGATAAGTCAGTCTGAACACAGTGCTAAGGAAGGTCATGGAGCAGATCATCATAAGTGCTGTCATGCAGCATGTCCAAGACAGCCACGCCCAGTCAGCATGGGTTAATGAAAGGCAGATCCTGCTTGACTAACCTGATCTTCTATGACAAAGTGACCTGCTTAGTGGATGAGGGGAAGGCTGTGGATTTAGTGCACATGGACTTCAGTAATGTCTTTTGACACCATTTCCCACAGCATTCTGCTGGAGAAACTGCCTGGCCAGGCATACTCTTTGCTGGGTAGGAAAACTGACTAGATGGCCAGGCCCAAAGAGCAGTAAAGTGAATGGAGTTAAATCTAGTTGGAGGCCAGTCACAAGTGGTGTTGCCCAGGACTCAATGTTAGGTCTGGTATAATATCTTTACCAACAACCTGTAAGAAAGGTTTGAGTGTACTGTCAGTAGGTTTGAAGATGACACTAAGTTGGGTGGAAGTGTTGATCTGTTTGAGGGTAGGAAGGGTCTACAGAGGTACCCGGATAGACTGAATCAATGGGCTGCAGCCAATTGTATGAGGTTTACCAAGGCCAAGTGCTGGGTCCTGCACTTGGGTCACAACAGCTCCATGCAACACTACAGTCTTGGGTGGAAAGCTGCCTGGCAGAAAAGGACCTGGGGGTGCTGGTAACAGCCAACAGCCAGCAGTGTACCCAGGTGGTCTAGAGGGCCAATGACATCGTGGCTTGTATCAGAAATACCGTGACCAGCAGGACCAAGGAGGTGATTCTACCCCTGTACTTGGGACTGGTAAGGCCACACATTGAATATTGTGTTAAGATTGGGGTCCCTCACTAGAAGAAGGACACTGAGGCACTGAAGCATGTCCAGAGAAGGACAACAAAGCTAGTGAGGGGTCTGAAGCACAAGTCTTATGAGGAGCAGCTGAGGGAGTTGGAATTGTTTAATCTGGAAAGAGAAGGCTGAGGGGAGACCTTATTACTCTCCACAACTATCTGAAAGGTGGTTGTATCAAAGTGGTATTATCAAGCATTGGAATAGATTGTCCAGGAAAGAGGTGGAGTCACCATCCCTGGAAGTATTTAAAAGAAGTGTAGATGTGGTGCTTAGGGACATTGTTTATTGGTGGACTTGGCAGTGTTAGGTTAACAGTTGAACTTGATGATATTAATGGTCTTTCCCAACCTAAATTATTCTATGATTCTATCATACTGTCATGGACAAAGTAAAGCAAAAGCAGCAAAAAGCCTGTATGGATAAACAAGTTCCATCTACAAAACTTAAATAAAAAGGAATCATACAAGAGGTGGAAGAAGGGTCAGGTAACCCATGAGGAAAATAGACATTCTCTGAGTGTGCAAGGATAGATGTATGAAAGGCAAAGCCCATCAGAAGCTGAATCTGGCAAATCCCATAAAAGGCAACAAGAAGAGCTTCCACAGATGTGTCTGAAGCAGAAGGAAGACTAGGGGAAATGTTGGTCAGCTGCTGAATCAGATAGAGGACCTGGTGACAAGGGACACATAAAATGCCAGGGTACCCAATGCCTTTTTTATCTCAGTCTTCAATGGTGAACTCAGCCTTCAGAAATCCCTGGTCCTCGAGACCAGTGGAAAAGTCTGAAGTCAATTTGACAAAAGGAAATGTAAAGTCCTGCACCTGCACAGTACAGGCTGGTGGCCAACAAGCAGGAAAATATCTTGTCAGTAAGAGACCAGAACATAAGCCAAGCCAGCAATGTGCCTTTGGCACAAAGAAGGTCAGCAGCCTCTTGGGCTGCAGTAGAAGTGTTGCCAGTAGGTCTGGGGAGGTGATTCTTCCTCTCTGCTCAGCACTGGTAAGACATATCTGGAGTGCAGTATCCAGTGCTGAGCTCCTCTGTACAAGATAAACATGGACATATTCAAGTGGGACCAGTGTAGCAACACAAAGATGTCAAAGGGACTGGAGCAATGTTTATGCAAGTAGAGGCTGAGTGAGCTGAGACTGCCTAGCATGGGGGAGACTCAGTGGGATTTTATAAGTGTATATAAATAGCTGATGGGAGAAAATGAAGAAGAGGAAACCAGACTCTTCTCAGTAGTGCCCAGTGACAGGACAAGAGACAATAGGCACAGATGGTCAAATCGAGGAACCAATTGCCCACAGAGGCTGTGGAGTCTCCCTCTTTGCAGATATTCAAAGCCTGATTGTAAACTGGTCTAGTTCATCCTGCTTTGAGCAGGGAAGTTGGATAAGACAATTTCTAGAAGACCCTTCCAACCTCAAAGATTTTGTGATTTAATGGAAATCGTGTGCAAGATTTTACATGGCTGTCCTTCTGTCTTTTTGTGCAATTCCATTACTTTTCATGAAATGAAGATTGCCGCAAGGCCCACAGTGGCAATTCATTTAATCTACCAAGCAAGTGTGCTCCAAATTCAGGAACATTAAAAACTACACTGCAAAGTAACAAAGGCTTATTCTACCTGACCTCCTTCAAGAACTCTAACATAGAACTAGATCATAAATATGCACAACATGGCAGATGTCAAGCCTCATGAATACATATAAATATTCATCAACTTATGGAATTCTTAGCTACCTACTGAGAGTGTTTACATTTGCATAAGAAAATCAAAGCATTCTGCCCACATGCTTAAAACATAATTCATAATATGAAAAGTAATTATCACATGAGAAAATCTTTATAGCTATTAAAATATTAATACCCGTGGAACAATTCAATCTTCTCATCGTAATGAAGGGTTCCTTGAAATGAAACTAGAAAAGTTGTCTATGAGAAAGATTCCTACACTTTGAAGTAGTTTTCAGGTAATTGCAAAGATTCTTACAAATTTTCTTTCTGCTATTTCAGTGTTTTTTTGAAGAGGTTAAAAACTTTTTAAGAAGTTAGGCTAAGTCAGGTGTCAGCATCCCTAAAATCCGTTGCTGTATCAATTACAATATTTAATAGAGTATTGAATACAAGTAAAGCAAAGTCATAGTCCGTATCTACCAAGCAGATAACTTTCTGACTACTTTAGAGTCTGAGATCTATCCACCCAACTCAAAGCTACTTTCTGTTCTGAACTTAAAGGAGGAAGTACGAAGGAACTTAAAGTTCTTCTTGAAGTTCTGTTCTGAACTTAAAGGAGGACGTAGGAAGTCAAGGAAGGGAGCCAGGAG
>NW_010187764.1:54957-76968 GCF_000695765.1 Mesitornis unicolor | reverse complement strand
ACCGAGCGATTCTGTGATTCTGTGAAATGTCATTTTGTCATTGGGAGAGGCCAAAGAAAACTTTCACTATAGTGGATGTCTGACCTCAGTCATCTGGGAAGAGCATAATTGTTTGCATTGTTATTGACATATTTGTTTTGTAGCAAAAAAAAGAAAATTGGCTCAGAATTTAGCCTACAGAACCAGACACTAATCTCAAGTGCTCATTAAATATGTCTGGAAAAGTTATTTTTTATTCAAAAGAAAATGCTTTATTATTATGGGCCGTGTTACAGAGATATTTTTTTGGTGATGATCTGTTTCTGGAGTCTTTATAGATTAGTATGATTACTTTTTTAATATAGATTCTTGATTTATTTATCTTAACTGACTATTTATAAGAGACTTTGAAATAAAATAGCTACGATTCTGCAACATTAGACTTCTGTAATTTTATTGTGATAAAAGTTTAATAAAATTACCATAAATACATTTTGTGAATAACATTCTGATACTTCTATTGTAATTGGGTCACAAATTTAAAATTAATTTTGAAGTAACAAATAACAATTCGAAGTTTTACTAATCTGTTATTTTTCCTATAGACTTTAGTTTTTATTAACCTTATTTATTAATCTTTCCTTCTCATTTTTAGTACAAAGCTGCCAGCACAAATTATCTAGAGATTATTTAAGAAAAGACTTGCAAATGAAACACAGTAACTTCTTTTTAGCAAATATAAGAAAACATGGCTCTTGTTTTCAGTGATTTTTAAATAGGTATACTTTTATTTATGGGTTACCATTCATATCATCATGGGGTTCCGTTACTGGAAGCCTCCTGTAGAGCTTAGGTGACATGATGAACTAACTGGGTCCTTTAATGATAAAGATCCAGGCCTTAACATAAGTATATTGTTTTGGCTCTGTGTATAAACTGTGGAGCTTATCTGTGAAGCATATGTCCTTCAGAATTTATCTGCTGCAAGGTATTTTAAATCAGATGTTTCATAAAACTTCTGTGATCAGTCACTGTTTCAGATTTTTCATAGAATAGTTTGGGTTGGAAAGGACCTTTAAAGATCATCTAGTCCAACCCCAAGTCTTTGTGGTATCTTTGTGACACCTTTGTCAAAAACTGTTCATAAATAAATAAATAAAGAAATTAAAAGGTAACTAGAGAAGTATCTGTGTGATATGAAAGCATGTGGTGTCTGAGTCAACTGCAAATTATAGCACTGTAAATCTGGATGTACTCTGCAGTGATGAAATGAGTAAGCGTAAGAAACACAGCATTACTTCCTTCAGGGATGGTGATGATGTGACTGATCCAAACCCGCTGCCCCAGTGTGCCACCTTGTTCCTGTCACTGTGATAATGCTCTCAGTAGGTGAGCTGCTGTAGTGGTCTACTTTTATCCAGCCTCTCACTAACCTGGGAAAGTGTTTTCTTCACATCTGTTGATGTGGACAGACAGATCTAGATGACATGCACATATTGTAAATTTGTAATTTACATTGTAAATACACATGCATGCTATTGCCTATTTTTCCCTCAAGCGTGCAGTAGTTCTCACAGCTGATGCTGAATTGAAAAGCATCTGTAGGCCAGAAGGAGAAGACTTGTATATAAATCTGTGAATTTCCTCTTATTGATCTCTCCAAAGCCAGTATTTCTTACCTCATTAGCAGCAGTCCTGGCACATGAGAAGGAATCCATCACTGAATTTTGGGCATTAACGGAACTTTGACACATTTTGGTTTTAGACAGCCCTGATGTAATTTGCATAGTTTTTTAAAAATACTAGGCACGAAACATCCTCTTTCACTCAAAGTAGAAGGACAACTATTTCCATATATACCAATATAATTTATGCCTTTGTTATGCCTTTACAATTGTGATTATCCAGAGAGGGAGCTGTGGCTATTCTTAAAGCCTGAGGATCTAATAAAGCTACCGAGACATGTCCAATAAATCTCAGCATTTGCTAGATTCTCTATGGTTTCTCAGCATTTGCTAGATTCTCTATGGTTTCTCAGCATTTCAATCATGCTACTTTGACAAGGATCTTAGTTGTTACTATTGTAAGTTCATAAGAAGTGGTTTTACTGTGGAATAGAAGCTCTGTGGTCCTGTGTCATAGTTTAACCCCAGCCAGCAGCTAAGCACTGCACAGCCACTTGATCACTCCCCTGCCCTAGTGGGATGGGGGGAAAATTGAAAGAGTAAAAGTAAGAAAGAAACTTGTGGGTTGAGATAAAAACAGATTAACATTTAAAAGAAATAATAACAAAAAATAAAATTGTAAGGAAAAGAGAAAAAAAAGTAATGAAGACAGGGGAAAATAAAACAAAAGCAAGTGATGCAAATGAAAACCATTGCCCACCATCAACCAACCAATGCCCAGCCAGTTCTTGGGCAGTGGGACCCTACCAACCTCCCCTCAGCTTATTGCTGAGCATGATGTCATATGGTCTGGGATGTCCCTTTGATCAGCTGGGGTCAGCTGCCCCAGCTGTGTCCCCTCCCAACTTCTTGTGCACCCCCAGCCTACTTGCTGTCGGGGCAGTCTGAGGAGCAGAGGTTGTGATGCTGTGTAAATGCTGCTCAGCAGTAACTAAAGCATCAGTGTGTTACAACACTGTTTTCAGCACTAATCCAAAGCATATCCTCATGCAAGCTGCTATGCAAAAAATGAACTCTGTCTCAGTCAAAACCAGTACATCCTGTGGCTTTCATCCTTGTAGTTTTATGTAATCATGTTCAAACTCCAGTTAAACTTATATATGCGGTGATGGTACTTTTGATGTGAGCAGTTCTTCCCCTGTCTTATGTGCCGTATGCTTATAGGATATCAGCTTGTCAAATAGGATCGAAGACATGACTGATCCCAAGATAACTCTGCAAATAAATCTCTAGTAGATGAAAAATATTTACCTTTCCAATGACTTCAACCCAGGTCCCAGTAAGTCCTTTAAATTGCTGAAGTTTAATTTCATCTTCATCCTGCTTTTCTTTAACAATCAGTGAAATTGCATTAATATCTTTTTTTAATGTCTGTACTTCATAATTTTAGTATTATGAACTTCTATATTTTGAAGAAATCATCCTTTAGAACTATGAACTTAATGCCATGTCCTTGTGAGGACCCTGATCTGAGTGGATGAAAATTATGAAAGTAGCCAGTTTTACTGACTTGTTTTTTTGAGTAGGATGACATTAGGAAATTCAGAAAAAAACATAGAAAACTTGTCCATATTCTTTCTCAATAAGTTTTATTGAATGCACTCTCCTCTAGTCATCAATTTAAATATTTTACTATTTTCTAACCTGTGAAGAAAGATAGCAGATTCTGATTTTGGACAGAAGAACTGCTATTTTCACTTCATTTGGTTGCGGTGTAACTGCACTAAGATTTTTTTAAAAATGCAATTCATTTTTTAAGTAATTTCTTTCTAAACCAAAATTTTTTCTTTTCTGATAGGACATGTGAGAATCTTGAGGAAACTGCTCTGAATATATGAGAAGAATCTGTGCAGCATTCTTATTGTTTTGTTGTTCCTTTTGTAAAAGTTGAAGGTGTACATAGTGTTTGCTTTTGGAAGTCAGAGCAGGTGTGCATTTACTACAGCGAATTTAGCTCTGTGCGTTACTCTATCAAAAATAGTGTTACTCAACAAATGTTTTTCAGGCAACATATAATTCTGAACCAGATATAAGAAAAATGTGGTACTATCGTATTGCTTTGAAACTGAGGACAGATTTTCCATTGGTTGTTAGTACTAGCTGAATCAGTGTCATAGTCAGATACAGCAGGCTGTAAATTGTTCATTGGCTGTGTCATGGGAACATGTTTTTCAGAGTAGTGAAATTGATAAACAGAATACCATCTCCCTTTTCTTGTATGATATCAAATGTCTGTCTTGTGTATTGGTAGCTTTATTGCTTTCACACGTAACCTATATTGATCTAAAATTATTACTTTTTTTTCCGAAAGAGTACTTTCCTTCCCTCATTTAAAGATATGAGTCATGGAATCAGTCTTTGAGAGTTTTGTCTTTTTGTGGCATTTTGATTGAGGCTGGAACAATTTTCCCTTTGCAAATGTTAGTTGTGGTGGGAGGAGCCTTCAATCTTTCAGAATTTCTTTTTTTATAATTTACCATTATTTAAAAAACTTTAGAAATACTATCAGTGTACATAAATGTGTTTTGAAGAATGGGCTGAAATTTCAGTTCTAGAGTCCAGGATGGAAAGCTGATCTTCATAAGCTCAGTTGTGGTCATCGGTTACATAAAACCACGAGGCAGTTTACTGGCATACTCATCATCTGTCATCCACTTTGATTTAAATATATTACTGTAACTTGTGTCCTAATTGTAAAAAAACCCAAAGAACAAAACCAACCAAAAGACTACACAAAACTTCGCCAGTGTTCTACGATGTTTAGATTAGGATTTCAGATATTTGATTTCTTTGTACAGGCAAATGCAGGAAAAAATAGAGCTTTCAAATTGGAGAGTAAAATTAAAATTCTTTAAGTATATTTTTAGTCAGTTACAAAAAAATAAAACACTTTGTTGGTTCCAATTTGGAACTTGAAAGTTCCTGCTACTGCATGCTTTCATAATATGAGCTGAGCTACAGAAATATAAGGAAATCTTTAATTTTTTTTTTTTGTCACTTCAGTGTATTTAAATGAATCTTTTATTTGGAACCTGCTATTTTAAGGAGAACCTGCACACTGTTTAGGTGGATTAATATAAAAAAAAAACCAGAGATACACCCAAACTGTTCTAAGCATAAAAATAGTTAAAACGTCTAGATCTGTGGCTGATGTTCAATGTTGATGCAGAAGATTTTGCAAATTCAGAAAGATTGAAGGACTTGCACTGTGAAAATTTGTCCTTCACAGATTTGAGGAAATCCTAAAGTACCTAAACTTAATTTTGTTCGTAGAAAAGCTGACACAATAGCATGAATAATTTCATCAGAGAACACTTTAACAGAGGGGAGTATTTATGTACTTAAAGTTAGGTATTAGAACTATACAAGGCCTTTGAGCCTTTCAAGTATCTAGATTTGAAATCTAAAGAAAAGAAAAATAAAAATTAAATAGGTACTTTTAAAGATATCTGGATAACTTCAGGAATTGTTTACAGGAGTGCCAGAAGTCTTGAGGGAAGTCTTCGAAGTTTTTGTTACGACTTTTCAAAGCCTTTTACTGTCACTGGGTTACTGTAACATTGCTGACATGAACCAGGACTAAAGTCCACTAGAGGGAGCCAGAAATATTTGATTATAGTATTGACATGTCAGTATTTAGTATTATTTCCATTTCTACTTTTTATCTACTTTTTAAAGTATAACATAGTGCTGTGTCCTTTATGGCACTTTCTAATCTGTGTGTTGTATAGGTGTCATAGGTAAAATCTTGTTCATGCCCCAAACCCACAAAACAGGAGCTGTGTGCTGTGTAAGGCAATTATTTGAGGTAGACCATGCCACCGGTTACAAACTTACACAACAACTAGGGAAGAAAAGGATGACTTTATCAGAGAGAAATAGACCACTGTCCACTTTCAATGGAGTTAAATGTGGATCAGGTCTGGTCCAGACTTGCAAATTAAAATGCATGTAACTTGACATCCTGTGAAGATAAAAAATTCTTTCATACAGAAACCATTGTGTCAGGATTTAATCTCAACAAAAGTGCCAGTTTAACCACTTTCTGAAGGTTTTCTGAAGCCTCAAACATTTAACCTAGCACATTTATACAGGCTGCATGCAGCTTCTCCACAGACCTTGACTTGCTTCACACAACATTGTCTGTAGTGTATGCTGAAAAAATGAAGGGAGAGGCAGAAGCCACATGGAGATGACAATAGTAAAATATGCTGGTTTATCAAGGTAAATTGATAAGAGCTTCCAACCGTGAGCTGGAATGTAATAACTGTGCAGCCTGTTTAAAAAGATTTCCAGACAAATGATGTGCTCTTTGTCAGGCAGGCTGCATGACTTTTCTAAGGCACAGACCTTGTTTCCAGGACATACTTCTAGAAAGCCTTTTATTCTGATGAGAACTTCAAATCCTGATGCAAAGTTTGTCAGGACTAAGCTATCTTTATAACTAGGTATTATTCTTTGAAAAGTCACCTAGTTGTTAGCTGCAAAGTGAAATGGTAGTGTGGATGCTTTTTTGAAGAGAGTTTACTAGCCTATTCTGTTATTGGTATTCTTCAAGATGCTTAGTCTATGACTTGTTTCCTGTTCTTCATCTATATTCTCATATTATGAGTTTTGAAGGATGTGAAGGACTTAAGGTATGAGACTGCATTCTTCTGCTTACACTGTCAGAAGAGTTTTACCACCTCTGTCTCTCACCACAAGAGTGAAGGATGCAAAAGAACAATAAAGCAGGAAGTGGTCATTAAACTGTAGATACAATTATCTGAGTGAAATGCAAAGTAGTACTTTTTTATGAAAGGCAGTAATTCTCACTAACAACCTTCAAAGCCTGCTAATTTGTACTAGCAGTGGAGGGGAAGCATTTGCCTAGCTAGTTCAACAGGCTGCTGAAGTATTAGAAGGACTTTGAATATGTGGAATTTGTAGATATTTTAAAGGAAGAAATAATTATGAAAGTACAGAGGGTTGTCAATATATATAAAGTAGAAATGTAGGCAATTAACCAGATGTATTTCTTAACAAAGGGGCTTATTTGGCACTGGAAATTAAAAAAAAACCACCTAACTTTATTTCATTGTACATAACTTCATTTTTCCTTTCATAATATATAGTGGTTCTCTTCAGCTTACTGACAAGTAATATATACCTGACTGTGTCAGGTGTCACTAAGCCTGTCACTTTTCTACTCTTATTCTCCTCTATTTTGAAATTCATTAAACTGACATACTAGCATGCATGTAAAATATTTTTATAATCTTAGGTTTTCTTCCTGTTCTGTCAGCATTAACTGTGACTGCAGCTCATGTAGGCATGAGATGTGTAGCTCTTGTAGCATGCAACTTAGTGTAAGTTTCCAGCCTGGATAGCACAGCATGGCTAGCCAGTCGAGGGAGGGGGTTGTCCCACCCTGTCCCACACTGGTGTGGCCCCACACCTACTGTGTGCAGTTTAGGGCACTTCAGTGTACAAAGGACATCAAATTATTAGAGTGTGTCCAGAGGAGGAAGACCAAGGTGGTGGAGGGGCTCAAGGGCAAGACTTACGAGGAGCGGCTGAGATCACTTGGTTTGTTCAGCTTGGAGAAGAGAAGGCTGAGAGGTGACCCCATCACAGTCTACACCTTCCTCAAGGGGAGCAGTGGAATGGGAGGTGCTGATCTCTCTCTGGTGACCAGCGATAGGACACGAGGAAATGGAAGGAAGCTGCATCAGGGGAAGTTCAGACCGGACATTAGGAAAAGTCTGTTCACTGAGAGGGTGGTCAATCACTGGAACAGGCTCACCAGGGAAGTGGTCATAGCACCAAGCCTGTCAGAGTTCAAGGAGAATCTGGACAACACTCCTAGTCATATGGTTTAGTTTTAGGTAGTCCTGTGAGAAGCAAAGACTTAATGATCCTTATGAATCCCTTTCAAATCAAGGTATTCTATGACTCTGTGATTCTATATGTTGTATTTTTTCCTCTGGTCTTTGTAGCTTGCACTGAGAGCTGTGCTGCTGTGACCACATTGTTAAAGTCTAGGCAGCAAGTTTATGTTAAGTTGAAGAATGTTTATGTGGGATTCAGTATAGCAGTAACTGCATGATAAGCCTCTCAATTTTTCTATTACCATTCTGTTACATTTCATACAGTTGGATCTTTCATTTTCTCAGAACAATTCAGTAATGATGACACAGATGATGTAACTAATGTAGTTCTGTTGATTTCAACTTAATGCTATCTGCATACAGACCCCAGGCTTATTGTGGTCCTGTCATATTTTCTCCCTTTTTGGCCTCTTGTTGATGTTGATATCGTGTCTTGTAGTACTAAATAACCTGTGAACGCTTAGTGCTATTCATCTTCAGACAGTTTACAAGCATTAACTAATGAATATGCTCAGTACCTCTGTGCTGTAGATAATTTGTTATTTTTATTAGCTGGTTCCTTAATGAAGCTGTGACATTAGTACAGAACTTTGAACACAAAGCAGCATAAATGACGTCTAATTGAGACTTTCAGGTGACAAAAGACTCAAAACCAAACAACTGTAAGATATTTGAATATTTTTACCAGTGCCTTTGAGAGTAAAACTCTTTGTGATATGAAACAACTTGAAACTGTCATTTGGATGATTTCTATTGTGTGCCAAATCTGGTGGAACACAGAACATATTTTGCCTGAATTAATGATTATTAAAGTCTTTAAGATAATAAGAAAATGTAATAATTTTTTCTTAAATAAAACTATATTTTCAGACACCTGATGTTATAAGCTGTTAGTATCAATCACTTTGCTATAGAAGTGTTGAAAATTAGTAATTGTAGTGTCTATTTATATTGCCTTACTCCGGCTGTAACTGCTTATTTCTGTTTTTCTACCAAAAATTTAGCTGCCTTTCCTCCATCGCAATTTTTTAATCAATAATCAAATCTGCTTTCATACAGACAGATTTTTTTTCAGGAATTAAGGGAACAATTGGGCAAAAAGAATTGGACTGAAGAGTTCAAGAAACTCATTTGTGTGCAGATATGGCTAGGGAATGGAGTGTAACAATTAATTGTAACTTCTTTGCAGAAGATTAAATTATACAAGACCGCCTAGAAATTATTGGTTAAGCTGAAATAATGAGGATTAACTGAGTAACAACATAAAGGGGAAAGCTATAAGCAACTTCCTAGCTGAATTCCTCAATCATTAGTACTGGGAAGTTCATCAATATTTTCACTAGTGGCTTTGGCATAGAGAACAAGAATGCTGTAATTAAATACATTGGTGACACAAAGTTGGATGCTTATCGGTATGATATGGGTTACCGTATAATAAAGAACCAGATGGCCTTGTGAACTCCAATAGTAAAAATGAGTGACGTTAAATAGCACTACATGTAAAACCAGGAATTAACGGTCTAATAAGAATTTCTACTCTGAACTACAGGCCAGAAACTGTGGCTCAGTCCTGCTCATCAACCCTTAATTCCGCTTTCCATAGCAGGGTGGCTGTGTCCAAGCTGCTCATTAGGAGCAGTTCTTGCTCCATGCTGTTCTCCTGCACTGTGTGCTGGCATTGTCTGGGAGATGCTGGTTAGCAAAGGCCTAGCTGTGCCAAGAAGCGTAAGAATTAACAGGCAATCATGGGCCAGCACCTGGCCCTATGACATGGGTATGTCTTGCATAGCCTGAAAGAGCAAAATCTATTTGGTCTTGTAAAATGGAAGCCGAGAGGGTATGTGATTGGTCTGTATAAATACATCAGGCAGCAAACACTGAGGAGAGAGAGGAGCTATTTAAACTAAATGACAACACTGGTGCAAGAATAAATAGCAATAAACTAGCTTGGAATAAATGAGCACTGGAAATTAAAAGGCATTCTTTCTATTGTAGCTGTAGGACTTGGAAAAGCATTATGACAGATTTTGGCCTCATTATTTCTAGGTAATTTTAAGATAGAACTTTATTAAATTATAAAGTTGATTTAAAAAAATGCTGTTGCCTGAAGCAGCAGGCAACAGAAATCAATATATGAGGTCTCTTTCTAATCAGTTTTCTTATGTAGTGAGCTTAAACTTGCTGAGAAAAGTGACAGCAAATGTATGCTCAGTTCTCTTGCTTTTCCTAAGACTGCTACAAATTGGAAACTTTAGTAAATTATCAACTTGATCAGCTGTACATTCTCAATACATTACATAGTTATGCAAGTTTCCAAAGTTAAAGAAGGACTTTACAGAACCATGTTGTAGATCTCTTAACTTGTGGCAAGTTTATTTTGTGCCAGAACCCATTGCACTTATTTAATGAGCCTTTATGGTCCTGTGGAGTACTGTGTGGGCTTGCAAACTCTGTTTTGGAAGCAGTGCAGCTGTATTTGATGGGATGTAACACTCACCGGTGTGTAGTAAGTTCAGATCATACCTGGTTTCATGTTAGCCATTTCTTCACTGAAAGTCCTGATACCATCTAGTTCTTCATGAAGTCATGAAACCTGATGAAGGAGTTGTGTATGGTCAACATGGCACTGGGCAGGAAATATGCACTGTTTCCATTGGCATTGATGGAAACACTTTTGATTGGACCATGTTGAGTTGTGCCTGTGCCATAATGAAAAAAGGCAAATTAGTGTCTTTACAGATCTTGAAGAGTATCAGTTATTTTATAAGTGAACTTCTTCTTTTTATACAGTATATTTTAGGAAGGATGTGCTCTGGCAGATATTAACCCACCTAGATTAGTGTTCCAACTAACAGTTCCTAGTCCTACTGGGCATGTGAAGTCCTTTTTCACATTTTTTGAACATAAATAACCTGTTTTCCTAGTCAAATGCCTTATTTGCTACTTGTACACTTTATTGGAAAAAAACGTATGAACAAAATTGCTAGTATATGCCTTAAGGATAATTAAAAAATTGGTACAAGAGACATGCACTGTCATTAGGATGATACGTGCAGAGTTAATACAAAACAGTGAGTATACCTATTAAAAATTGTAGTCACTTATGATATTATTCTCTTGTTCTTAAAAGACAGAATATGTAAATTTATACTGTATCAAATGCATGCACAAGAAAGGATACACTTTATGCTGAAGGGTTGCTTATGACCATCATAACTTTTCACACATAATGTATCCTACAAAATCGAGAGTAAATGTGTAGTATAGATACTCCCTCAGTATACCGAATTTATATGTGGAAATATGCATATCCTTTAAAATATATGTAAAGATATTAGCCTCATACCAGTATTGTAAACTTTTCCACTTTTACTGACTGATATTGGGATCCTTGTGGTATTTAATACAATTCTGGAGAATGAGTATCCATGTGTCATTACAGATATGGGGTCAATAAACATTATAGCAGTTTTGGCATTTGATCAAACTGATTATAACTTTATTACTTGCATGACAGTGAAAGTCAGTACCATAGCACAGACTAGTGGCATAGAAAAATATTGAAAAAATAGGTAATTTTTATCAACTCTTAGTCACAAATTCAGTGATTATCTTTGCTCATTCACTTCATTGAATAAATGCAATAATTTCAGAGAAGAAAATTGTGTGACACAAAGGATGAAGGTATCTCACAGGTACAGTTGAATGAATAAGGTAGAGTTGAATGGATAACTACCAAGCTATAACCTCTGTTTGCTATAGTGCAGTATCAGAGTAGCATAGCATAGCATAACATAGGACTATTTCAGTTGGAAGGGATCTACAACCACCATCTGGTCCAACTGCCTGACCACTTCAGGGCTGACCAAAAGTTACAGCATGTTATTAAGGACATTGTCTAAATGTCTCTTAAACACTGACAGGCTTGGATCACTGACCACCTCTCCAGGAAGGCTTTTGGTAAAGAAATGCTTCCTAATGTCCAGTCTAAACCTCCCTGACCTACAATATTCTGGTTGTAGGAGAAGCTACCATGCACTGTCAGTAATGTTATTAATCTATTTTTGGAGGATATCAACCTTGCAGATTCATTTTGCTTTGAAAGAGAAGCAGTAAAATTGATTGATATAAAATAAAAACCTAAAATATCTTTAAGGAATATTTCACAGCACTGTAACCACTGCAAGTTTTTGTTCTCATTTAAAATCAAACAAATACATAATTTTTCTGTTGACCTTAAAGCAGTTATTTGGATTTATTTTTATATAGAGTTGCCAAAATGCAGTTGCAAATGATCATACCATCACTCAGTTTGGAAGGGACCTGAGATTTATCCAGTCCAACCTCCAACCAAGTAGAATTGAAACTGGAAAAGAAAAGAGAAAAACTAGTAAACTAGTTTCAAACATGAATAGATGCTTGGAAAGAAAACAACAGAAAAAGTAAAACAAAATTTCTTTGTAAAAATGTAGAAATTGATGATGGGTGGGCCCTCATGCTTTTGATAGTATATAGAACCAAATAGATAGGATTTTATGTTTTAGCTAACTTCAAGAAGTCTTTTATTCTAATTCAAAGAGCTTTGAACTCTAAAAAGTTTTACTTCTGACAGGGATAAATAATAGTGCTGTTGCTATTTTACTGGAAAGCTTTGGGGAATTTTAATGTATTCAGATACAAATCAATAGCCAGAAACACAGTTCAATCTCATTTTCTGGAAAGACAATGTGTCAAGTGACCCTCGCAGTCCCGGAACCAGGAGACCCACTGATTAAACATACAGTTCTTTGAAAACATGGCTGTATTTCAAGTAGGCAAAATGGGGGATGATCAGCAGAAATTGTGACTAGTGGTAAGGAAGATACCATAGGGCCCTACTTATACTAGGGACACATTAGCCAAAGGTGCATAGATTTGCCCTATAGTCATAACTTCCGTGACTGTACAGAGGAAGCTGACTCACGCTACTGAGTGCCAGCGCTGATTTGACAGCATCTATTCCAAGTTAATGTAGTGACTAATGGACAGATGAAGTACTCCTTCCTCAAAAAAAGTTCCTTGGTACAGGGTGGCTTCAAACATTGCACAGCTCCATGACGTAATGAAGTTGTTTTGCATCTGTAACACATTAAAAAAACCCAACAATGCCTAACTGTAGTATATTAGTAAACATGGTCAGTTAACTTTGTTGCTGGACCCAAGCAGAGTTTTCCTACTCTTCCATTTTCCTCCCCCTTCCTTTCAATGCTGTATTCTTGTTAGCTTGTATAAAGTTTAAGGACAAGCCCCCCATATACATTTAAATCAAGTGAAATTTTCTGAAGAACATTAGCAGTAACCGCAAGAGTAAGTATAATGCTTATACTATGCTATAATAATAAACCTTACTGTCCTACGGAAGCCTTCCAGTCTAATTTTGCAGCTCTGCACACCTGTAATTCAAAGTTAGGTTCTGAAGGCTCATCAGAAGTTGGTGTAATTATTTCTTAGAGTGTAGTGTCTAAGCTATCAAGCTCAGGCTGATATGTTATCAAATGTACCGTGCCTTTTAATCTAATCTTAAATAAAGTAAGATTTCCATTTTGTTCTTAGAAGTTAGTGTTAGGCCACCTATAATTATATTAAGGGGGACAGTGAATGGTATTTTGTAAGGTAGGTGTCTTTTCACAGAATTTATCTGGAAATATTAAAATGATTGTCATACTATATCCTTTTTATTAAATTACATATTTTTTTGTTTTAAAATTGTCTGCAGATGTAATTTCTTTATGAATATATTTTCTATTTTACTGAATTTAAAGTGGCATGTGCAATGTGTTTTGAAGAATTTAAACTAATAGACACATTTGTAATATTTTATTTATGAGAATACAAAGGAGTGATTTTTTTTGTGCATTAATTATGTCTGATGTGTAGTTGTGAAATGGATGATTACTGCATGTTTTGCAGAATTTATTTTTGTGGGCTTATATAATAAAAAGTGCTAATATTATGTGATGAAAGCTTTTGAGCAGTGAGAATTGAGAGCATATTATGAATAATCTTGTAAAAAATGATGAAGAAATCCAAAATGAGTTAGAACTTGTTTGTTCTCAGAAAGCACACGGAAGGTTTGAGGTAAATCTCCCTAATCCAAATTCAGAATACTTCTTTTCAGTGTTGTATAAAAAAAGAAATTAGTCTTTAAAAAACTCCAAAAATTAAATTAAGAGTTAATAAATATATTTTGCATAGTTATTTTCACACTTTATGGAAGAAATTTATTTGAAAGGAATTGCAACAATTCTTGTCATAGGCACTAGGTGGTGTTTCAGCCTTTGGAACGGAAATGTGCATCTCGATACAGTGCCACTAGTGCTAGAGATTCTAGTTTTAAACTAGTACTGAAGTAATAATTAGAGATTCTGGAGAGCAGATTTTTCTCCATTTTTTTCCTTTTCAACTTGGCAGTGTTTTCATGTTGAGAAGAACTGACCCCCACAAATTGCAACACTGATGTTCCTGTACAAAATGTGCAGACTGTTGAACTCTGCAGAGTGGTGTTTGCGAATGGGTGTAGTAGGTAGCATGCCTACTTCAAAGCGCAGATTTCTGATGTAAGGGATTGGCCCTTTTAAAAATTACTATTTTAGGAGGGAAACTTCTGTGGTTCTTCTTTGCAGATACATTAAAATGCATATATTAAGCACGCAATCCACTTGTGTACTCTTCTCTTCCCTTCTCTGCTGTGCTGCTGTCACAGTCCCATGAAATGCCCTGTCCTGGTGGGGACATGGCAGAGCTGCTCTGCGTGGTTGTGAGCTGCTGAGTGCTCTGTCACAGGCCCCTGGTGGCAGAAGGAGAAACTTTGTCCAGGAATATGCTGTCTTCCTGACTGTGCTCTTATGACACTATCTTACCTGTGTGTCTGTCATTTAATTGAGGGGTCTGCAGTGTAAATTACCAGTATTTTTTTAAATTGAAAGAATGCTTTTACATGCTATGATAAGATGAAGTCAGTTTAGCCCTGTACTAACCAAGGGCTTAAATTTCTTGGTGCTCACTGAAAGCACATGATTTTCTCTGCATGTGTGACAGTTGCCAGTCTGCTTATTCTGTGTGATTGTTTGAAGTTAAAATTATAATTGCTTGGATCAACACTCTGGAAGTCTGCATGCTGAAAGTACATTAGAAATAAGGCTTTATCAGAAGTATTAGCTATAAATATTCTGAAACACTCTTAGAAAGGCAGAAAAAATATGCAAAATACATAAAAGCATTTTTCATGCTGTGTGTTTGAATTTTTTTCAACGTGAAATATATTAAGTAATTTATTGGTTTTTAAATTTTATTTATTTCATGAAGTGCTTTCAGTTTAAATTCTCATACTGTTTCCTGCAGGTTTGACCCAATTACTTTGGTAGTCTGTAAGAAACATTGCACAATGGAAACTGTTGGAACCAGCTTGACTTCAGTAGGCTTGGGAGATAATATGATGTCTTTCTTAAAGTGTCACTGACAGTCAGTGAAAAACAGCTTCCAAACTGTAGAGATGGAAATAAAATACCAGATGCTGATATAGTAGATAGCAACAACAGAGAGAGGCATAGCATCTTTAATCAGGGACTGGGCTTGATCAAACTTTTATTGTGAAATATTTGCTTGTTTCATATGGGTCTCATGGCCCTGACAATTGCATTTTGCTGTTCTGCTGTATGTTGTCATGCTTTGGCAGGAGCTGAGATTTATGTTGAAACAGATCACTTAATTTTTTGTGTCATGGGGAAGAGGTTAGGTCAGGAGAACTCTTCGTAATTCTACTTTTAGAGGAGGAGATATTAAGTCATATTAATTAAATAATTAATTAAGTCATTCATTCATTCTGTTGGGTACAAGGGAATAATACTGGTCATCCTGGAGTGCATTGTCCTGGGACAAAATGTGGCTGTCAGCTAAGGACATAGTTGCTCAAGTGTTTAGGCTGTGATATCTAGTTTTTGTGGCATTTTAACATCTACTAATAGAAGGAAAAATAGCACATGGAAACTTTGGGGGATTTTGTCTTGTAGTCATTCTAATTATTAGATATTTTTGTACTTCAATAACTGTTTCAGATCTGGTCCTTTTCATTGTGCTGACATATATATAGAAAGCTTAAAACTTCTTTCAGTTGTTTACAAAGCAAGCAGAAATAGTAAAGGCTTTTAATTGCTGTTGATTAAAAAGGGCAAAATTACTTCTGGCTTTGGTGCTGAAATTTCAATTCGGAGCTAAGCCAGACCTGTTCTTACATTTGTATTTGAATGGTGGCCAGGCCTGAAGTGTACACAGTATTGAACCTTTCTTCTCAAGACATTGAACCTACCTCAGATTGCTACTCAGGGAATTTCTCTTTTTTACCCTCAGTGCTTTGATAGCTTGTTCTGTCTTGTTGAAATAAACAGACATGAGTTCTCAAAGTTGGAATATCAGCACTACAAAAATTAAGAAGGAAATTTACCAGCCTGGGGCATATTGACACCATTAAATGGGCAAGTGATGCCTCCTTTTTCTGCCCCAGCCTGGCAGTTTGTGAATGAGGCGGTCAGTGAATTTGAGTATGAACCTTGCATCCAAGTAGCCTTCTATATGAAGCTTTCATCAAAACATTTTTGGTGGGACTTGACTAGGCAGCATGGGACAAATTTTCTATTAGATAACTTCCTGGAGAATAAAAGTAAGATACAAATTGCAGCCTCTGAAACCTTTTCTGGTGAAGAGGTTGAAGTATTGTGGAGATAGAAACCAAATTTTCCATGTGATTCAACCATCAAGCTAATTGCATTTAAAAGAATAATGGAAGAGCATAAATGTAAGTCTTTGAATGCCCCGTACAGTATACCCTTGAAAAAGAGGCAGCTCAGTGTAAGATTAGAACTGGAAACGTGATAACTAGATGGAAGACTGAGTGTAGACATTCAAGGAACGTGCAGTAAAAATGATACAATTTTGTCTGTAAACTAAGACAAAAATATGTAAAGAAGAGATGAGCTAAGGCTAAAGATAAATGAAGATTAAGGAGTGAAGGACTAAACTTGCTGTGAATTAATGCTATCTACAATCCAAATTTCAAGATAACACAATAACCAGTTTGAATGTGCCATTGTATTAATAACTGATCTGTTATATTTGATTAATTACATCCTGATTTATTCTTCTATAAGAACTGAATGTGAAATTAACATACAGATAATAGGCAATGACAATTTCCTGCACTGCCATGTGACTAAGGTGATGGGATGCAAAAGCTTTGCAAGCAAGTACATTTTATAATATTAAAAAAATCTCATTACTATGTGCAGGACCTCACAACTGGGAAGGTGTAATAATTGTAATAACTCAGTAAGCATACAGTTAAAGCCATATCTTGGCTTTGAAGTGGACAGTCTCACCACCTTCTGTATTGTGTTACTTTGTTTATAAAATTGCTTTAATTTACAATAGTTTTGAAAGTCAAGTCACTTCTTAAAGTCAGATTCTTCATTTAATGAAGGTTCAGACCACTGCTGAAGTAAATCAGCAGAGCATTTTTGAGAATTATGAAATTACTTGTTTGCAACAGCAGAGAACCTATTCCAAAGTTCTTACTCTGGCTTAGTAAGAAAATGGATTTAATGTTTAATGCATTATTTATTCCTTTTTTCTATCATCCAATCATCCTCAACCTATAGTCTTCATTTTCAGATCTCCCATTTACTGCCATTGGAATGTCAATATGTAGATCCTTTTCATTTATATTGCTGCTATCTGTGGTTTTCCCTTGTATTATAAATGCAATGTTTTTTTCTAAAACAATTTCGCCCAAGGTTCATGGACATATTTTATTGTGCTGTGGCTAAACTATTGCAATTTTAATGAAAGGAATTGAAATAATATTCTTTCTGCCTTTGGAAATGGTAACAATCAGTTGTTGTATGCTTGATGAAAACTTTGTATACAATGTTTACAAGCTAACAGATTTTCCATTTAAATATGTCTGCACAGGTAATGTGGGTATGTAACTTGTGCCGAAAACAACAAGAAATCCTCACAAAATCAGGAGCCTGGTTCTATAACAGTGGATCAAATGCACCACAGCAGCCTGACCAAGAAGGTATCAGAGGTCTGCGGAACGAGGAAGCACCTCAAGAGAAAAAAGCAAAGCTGCAGGAGCATACACAGTACCAAGGACCATCAGGTGACATATCCACACAAGTTTTGGACAAAAACAGATCTCAAGGGCTCACAAGACAAGAATCAATTAAGAATGGTTCAGGAGTAAAGCATCAAGTAACAAGTGACACAACATCAGATAGGTAAGAAAGTATTTAATGTTTATATGGATAAGACCTGCTGAATTTATGCTACAAAATTTATTTTATCTTTTCAAGTTTTATCTTATTTTTGTTCTGTAGCCTATAAAATACGTACTGGGCTTTTTGAAACAATCCTAAGGAGCAGCAGCTGAGGAGTTTCTTACTGTATTCAGGTGATCCTGGACAATGTCTGTTCTTCACTCATTAAAAAAACAACATGGAAAATGACAGTTGCAGTGTGACAGAGCTTGTCCATGTGCTTGCACCTTTGTTGAATCATAGTCATTTTGCTGTACAGGACGTTACCATATTTCTTTTGTGGACACTAACTTTACAGGTTATTGGAAGATGGTGGCTGTTCAGAGTACTGAATTAAAACACCTGGTAGTAATTGCAGTATATAGTGTTGAAGATGGTGAAATCTGTGTGTGATGATCTGAGTCTTTTCATGGTTTCTCAGTTTCTTGCTGTTCGTTATTGTCATTAGTATGAATTTCTTTTCTTCACTGGTTTGTCTCTGTTACTTGGCCTTGGTTGAAACTGTGGCTGTTTCAGTGCCAATGTAGTAAGATCCAGTTTAGCCAGAGGCTGGAGATGGAACTTCTCTCCCTTTTTCTTGATGTGATTGTACCAAAAGGCATCAGAAAGCTCTCATCCTGTGTGGTTATGTTTTACTGGAACTCAAAAGTAAAAATTGTTTCATTGAATAGATTTAATTTTTTTCTAAGCAAGACCAAAATAGAACTTTAAATATGGTGGGAAGGGAAAGAAGAGAGTGAGCTTGTTCACGTGTTTCCATGGAAATGATACCCTCTCTCTCCAGAGACATCCACCTGCCTTGGAATTTGGCAGCCAGAGCAGTGTAATCTGGCAGCTTTCCTCTGCTATCCAGCTATGACCTTGTTACAATATTTATTCTGCAAGATTCAAACAAGTTAGACAGCTATAATATCTTTCATGCCTAATATAATTAAAATTGTTTTTCTTTTCCCTCACTTCTTGTATTCCACCATATTTTATTTCCTATTTTTGGTCTTATTTGGGAACAAATTGAGTATAATTAATCTAACCCTTTTTGTTTAACTTATTCTGCCTATTGCCCTTTAGGTTCAGTACTTAGTGGCTCTGAGTGCTCCTCAGTTATATGCATGGTCTCTGAGAAATACAGCTGGCAGCTTAACTTGATGCTAAGGAGCAGGAGAGAGAGACTGATTCTCTTGTGGTTCTTTTTTTTCTCCTTAATTTTGCTGGCAAAATGATATCATATACAATGTGATGATAAAAAACTCAACCCTTTTTCTCAGCAATACTTAACTCTGATTATGCTTTTATATTATATGCATGCAGAAAGAGAGAGGGAGAGAGGATTATACAAATAAATATATAATTCAGATATGTAATATGTGTTTACCCTAAGTGGAGTTATATGTCAAAGATGGACAGTATAAAGTAATATTTACCAACAGGAAGAATGTAGACATCTGCTGATTGTGATCACTTCTCCTCAACATATTGTTCAAATCCAGATTGTTTGTTCACTGATTATCTCCTCATTGTTTTATTTGGATATTGACACTAGTGTTCCCTAATTAACATATAAAAGTATGCTTAGAATGTATTTATGATATACATATTACAAACTACTAAAGGTTAGAGGATCTTCTGAATAATTTTCTTCCCCAATGTTCCTCACATTAGCTGTCTTTCCTTTGTTGGCAATAAAGAAAAAGTCTCCTCCTTGATGGTCAATCAATGTCTGATTGGTCAAATGGGCTTTTAAAGGACAATATCAGCATTTTTGTGAGATTATCCCATATTTCAAGGATGGGGATAGGTCTTAAGTTTGTAACTGTATATACTGTGGTGCCATGGCTATTCTCAACAGTAATTCTGGGAAGGCTTACAACTTTACTGCATTCAACTACTGTTAAGAGGAGAAGTTACTATATTATTATCTTTATACTGAAGTCATGCATAGAATACATATCATAATTTCATATAATTTTAATATTAACATTTATAAATACATATATGTCCTGATTATTGTTGTTCAAATTAAGTAAACTCCTTTAATCCATCTTAAACTTGAAGCCATGGTCAACTCTGTGGTATATAACATTTTCTAAAGGCTTCTGGGCTTCTGTCTTTTTTTTCTGAGTTCTTCCTGTTATGGTTTTGGTATATTTTTTAACATTAACTGAAATAACCAGCCAGTAGAGAAACATGTCATATGGGAGATCATTATGACAGGCTTTTCTGTATTCTTAACTTAATTCTATACAGAAATGAAGCTACTCTAATACGGTTCTAACCCAACACATTCTATGATACTATGGTAGACCATTTGTCTATATAATCTAATTCTTGGGGATAAACATGACTGTTCAAAATGTACAAAATAATAGGGAAATTGCCAAAAAAGTCTGAAATATTTAGAAGTAGCTGTTCTTAGATGTTGCATAGCGTCAATAATAGAAGTAGAAAGTGAGAACTATATTGTCTGTTTTATTTTTCATCCTAAACACATTAGTTTAGAAACAAAAAACATTTAAAATGTGAAAGATAATAAAAGAGTTGTGAAAAAAGTATTGCTAAGACTCTATATACTTGGGTTCTTAGGAGCTGGATAGAAAACTAAAATGTCATTTTTCATCAAAACCTTTTGAACATTTGCAGTTTCCTTTGATGTTGCAGCAGTCATTACTTCGCAGTTCTTTATATCATAGGGAGATGAGTTGGTCACTTAGTAAAGGTCAACATTCACTCCTTTAACCTCAAGAACATTTCTGTCTCATTACTATGTAGTTTTTGATTGCTCTTTTTTCATTTTCCATTCTTGAGGAGTACTGACCATATTTTTACCTGTTTTCTTTAGTAGTATTCATTAAAATAATATTGTTTCAATCATCAGACTACTATTCTGTTCCCTTGATATATACGTCTAATTTGCAGTCAATAGATCCTCAAGTGTTCAACAGATGGACTGGTACTTGATTGTAGATCTTCTTTGACTGACCTGAAATTTGTTGCCTTAAAGAAGTCTGGGATGATTTTGGATTGTGCATTGTCCAAGGACGTCTTTCTTAGATCTGTTACATAAGACAAGGGAAGTAAAAAACTATTCAGGAGCAAGTTGTACTTACCACCAGCAGAACAGTTTTCCATTATTAATTTTTTTTTCTAGTTGATATCCAATCTTTATAATCTGTAGTAAACCCATGGAGACGGCAGAGGCAGCAGGCACTCTGTGGGGTCCAGTGTTAGGTTACTTTCAGTAATTCACCATCTTACCTTAGACATTGTTTGAGGTGAGACTAGCAAAACTTGTGTGGTGTGGAGACTTCATGCTGAGGGCAGTTGAGAAGTAACAATACGTAGTGGTTTTTCACAGACTTAACCGAGTGAGCAGAGTATGGATGCTGATGTAGTATAACACCAGACTCCCTGAAAATTGCCAAATGATGTGAACCAAAGAAATATGAAGTAGTGCTCTATGTAATCCATAGACTCAGAAGGTCCATTCTGAGGTCTGCTGTGCACAGATGGTAGATTTATGGCTTTATGCACTGCAGTTCTTTGATTTGTACTCTTTGATATCTTTTTCCACTCATTTTGTAGCAGGCAATCAGCTTATGAAATGGTTGATTTCTTCATTCCAAAGCCTAAGCCAAAGCAAATGTTTATAATGTCCTATTAAAATGTGTATGACATCCTAATATTAAAAGCTGGGGAACAGGGAACCTTATTGCTGATACAAAGCTTTTTTATGTGTCGTTCTGTTTGCCTGAATTGTTAAAACTTTAGGTGGTGTTGCCATGCTTGAGTTGTAAAATTATTATTTTTCTTGCTTTTGGTAGGATCTATTACAAAGCCATTTCAGTAATTTTCAACATATTAATTCAGTGGTTTAAACTGTAAATCTTTTTTGACATTCCAGAGGTGGTGTTTCACAGATCTCTTTTCTTTATATGTGGCGTTTCACAATCTTTTCTAAGCAATAGTTTTCTTGTAGGAAACAACCCATGTGTCTTTCCAGTGCAAGGTTATGAGGACATAACAATTTCTAATCTAATGCCTATCTGAAATGATGTTATGTAGTCCAGGTAGATATGAATGATTAATTTTTTCATTTGTGTGGGTATTTTTTTTGTTTGGTTGGTTTTT
>NW_010187764.1:9170-54926 GCF_000695765.1 Mesitornis unicolor | reverse complement strand
CTTTCCCTAATCCATCCTGTAAGAATCTAGAATGTTTTCCAAAATTTGAAAATGTTAATTTTGTATTTACAAGATATTTGTCATGCATTCTATTAGTGTAAGAAAAGCTCTCCACAAAGATATTTTTCATTACATTCAGAGCAAAAAAAAAGTGAAAATATTGTGAGAAAGTTTGTTTTCATGTTTCATGAGTCGATTTGTTATTGCTGCATCTATCAGCGGATAAGCCATGTCAAAAAAAAAAGAGAATTGGTTCTTGGTATCTGTAAAGATCATGATCTGTAAGATCATGATTTGAAGCAAGACTAATGAATAAAGCTGCCTGAACCCTTTTCAGATTAACTGTAAGGATATGAGGTTAAATCATAAAATCCAGAATGAAAGCAATAAATTGAGAGAGTGAGCAGCTGCAGAGTTGCACAACAGCAGTATTTATTTTCC
Organism: Mesitornis unicolor; assembly: GCF_000695765.1. NCBI lineage: Eukaryota > Metazoa > Chordata > Aves > Mesitornithiformes > Mesitornithidae > Mesitornis > Mesitornis unicolor. The sequence goes on along the minus strand of NW_010187764.1, from coordinate 54,485 downwards.
AGGCCAGCAGAGACAGATAAAACATATCCTTCTTCCCTCCTCCTTTCCTTCTCCTTTCAAAGACACATATGTATTTTGGGGTTAATTGTCTATCATCCCTTCTACCTCAGGAAAAAAAGAGGATTTTTATGGTGTTTTCCACACACTATAATGGGTTTGGAAGACACATTTTATTCTGACTATGAACTGCAAATAAGACTGTTGAGACCACTTGGGTCTGAAGATGTGGGGTCTGTAGATTCTACTGTGTTTCCAATGGCAGGAGAATGGAAGTGGTCTCCTGTGTCCCTTTGCTTCCATTCTTGGAAGGAGTACCAGTATGAGTTGGCAGCATCAGCTTTGTCTTTTGGGACTGCAGTTGGGGATGTCAGGGTGTGAACAGAGTGAAAAAAGAAACCAAAATAAGAGGGAAGAGGAGGAGAGAGGAAAAAGTGGGCATAAGCTAGCTGAGAAACATTGAAGAGTAGCATGAATGAAATAAATGAAAATGTATGTCCATCTGTTTAATGTTGTATCTTTTTCAAATGGCTCATCTTTAATTGCTGGATTATGAACAACCAATACTAGAGAACATCACTGGTGGTGGTTTATTGCAAAAAAATACAGCAATGTATTGTTAAAGAATCAGTCAATTACATTTCTTTCTGAAAGACTGAAAACTGACCATTTCCTGAGATTATCACTACTTTTTTTCTGCAACACTTACGACACAGCACCGTAGTGCAGCCTCTGATTTTGATGGTTTCTGAGTACCTGAGCTAATAGATCTTTAGCCCAGGTGTCTTAAAAAAGTGTACAGTGTTTACTTGGTTCTGTGGAAACTAAGCATATTTGAAAGCAATCTCAAGTAAAATATAAGCATTTTAACTTTTTTCCTATGTTTTTCTACCCGCTGGCATATTCAAAGACAGTGAGAAATATTAAAAGAATTGTATAGAGACAGTGTTTAAAATAAGGGTGTTGGTATCCAAGAATCAGGCAGACAATCTGATGTGCGCATTTATTCATGTTGAGAAGTATCCATTAAGGACAACAGTGTCACTAAACTTTTTATGGTTCTTTATGTAAGTATTAACTGACATGAATAATTTTTTTAACACTGTTGACCACGACAGTAGGAAAAACCCACAATTGCTGAGAAAGCATAGTGACATTCTTTCACTGCATGAGTAAATCTAATACTTTGCACAAGTATTTTGCAGGTTGAGTTTAAAATTGAATCAATATTCTTTTCCATGTGTGACTGCAAAGAGCTGCCACTGACTTTCCCTGGTGATAGAACAGACTGCAAAATTTGGGCATTAGAGGTGCCCTACACTATTTTTAACATATTAAGAAAAGATTTAAATTTTATGGGATTTGAACTGCATCCAAATAAGTTTTTATCTTCATCTCCCTGCTCCTATTCCAGCATTTTTCACCACTTCAATAGTCAGTCCTTGGAGCTGTAAAGTGAAACCAATGTCAGTGTGAAAACTGGAGTCTTGGTAGTTTTGTTTCTTGTGCTGCCTTCCGTTTCAGTGTATGCTTTGAATGGTACTTGAGACAATAACTTAAAACAAATAAGTTTGTTTCTTCTTCAGAGAACTGTTCTTTTAGTTATTTCATCCGTCTACATATAGGTTAAAGGGTGTGGGTCAACATTTCATGGCTATTCCAGTTTTCAGGTAGAAACTAAAGATACGCTTATCTGCTGTCTCAATCTGGAATGGCATAAAAAGGAAATTAATAATAACTATTGCCAGAGGAAGCAATAGAAATTTATGGGAAGGGAGCCAGAGAAAATGTAGTATTTAATTATTGAAAAGAAGTACCTTGGGTCCAAGAAATTCAGAAATCCTTCAGTGCAGAAGTTTTAATGAAATAATTAGACACTTATGACAAGGATTAAGCTACACCTACTTATGCGAATGAGTAAGGAGTTTGGTACCATCTGTAATGCCCACATTCATAGTCTCTGTAAGAAGTCCCTGAATGGTACTGACATTGTTTATTAACAGCCCAGACTACCTATAGCACAGGTATACTACGTTTCTACCCATTATTAGTAGGTTGCAATGTATTGTAGCATCTCCATTCTCTTCTGACTGGAAAAGAGGGGGAGCTGTCTCTCTGCATTACCTTTGCAGAACTGTCTGTCTTCTGAGAATCAAAACTGCTTGTACAATTCTGTTTCTCTCCTAATGTCAGTTCTGTGAGTTTCCGGCTCATGTGAGTAGTGACAGTGCTAACACAGCAGTCAGGACATGTGCAGCCACAATGTGACTTCAGTGTGGTTTTTCTGAGATGTCCATTGCTTCCCTCCCTCCATTTTCATTTCCCCCAAAGTAACAGTAGAACAGCAAATGAGCTAGCTGTTCTTAAGGTTTTTTCTGGATGATGCTTTATTAAAGGAAAGGTTGGGGGTTTTTTTTGTTGTTTTTTTTTTGTTTGGTTGGTTTTTTTAAAGCCAGCCTTCATCGTACTTTACAGCTCAGTAAAATCTGTACTAAGTAATGTTGGGCCTCTGACCATTGTAGCTACAAATTGGGATCCTTTATTTAGAGACAGCTAATCTGCTTGGAGAAGAGAGAAAGAGGAAACTTCCCTAAGTGTAGCAGAACTAACCTACCTTAATAAGCAGTCTAAAACTGCTGTGTTTCTTTTCAAACATTAAAGAGTGTTTTAATTAAACACATAACAGAGCTTGAATTCCAGCTTTAAGTGACAATTTGAACTCAGCTGCAATCATTCTCTGCAGTGAGAAAATCTCCTGTTGGCTTCACAGAATTTCATTTTCACAATGTACTCCAGAGTGCCCTGTCAAAAATTAATTCCATTCAACATGATGTTTCTGCTTTGCTGTTACTGATGACTTGATTTGTTTTCTTAATTATGCATATTTGTTGCATACAGAAAACTTGCACTTACTATTTGACTTTTCTCACTCTTATGGAGAATGACCTCAGGGAAGTCTTGATATTCAGTGCTTATATTTGGTATATTTGACGTGGAGTTTGGCTGTCCATTGCAGTGTTATGCTTCTGTATATCACACCTATGTCTTTAACTGTGCTAAAAGACCATTAATAATCTAAATATGTAAAAACAGATCTCAGCTGTATCAGAATATTGAACATTTTTTATTCAGTACTGACTGCAGCTAAGATTTATGGAATTAAATTTAGTTTTGTAGCTTTTAGCTAAATTGACCCTGAAAGAAAGCAATACCAGAAAAAAAATTGAGGGGAGTGGCATTTTTAATTTATTTTTTTAAATTAATGAGGCCAGTACCTTTCTGGGTTGAGCATGTCTTCTTGAAATGCTGATTTGTTGACCTCCCACAAACATGAATGTTAGAGCTCACTCTGTGTATGTAATCCTTAGTTGTGCTGTGCTCTGCTCTTTGGAGGCTAATTTCTCTTCAGCAGTATAAATAACAGATTTTGTTTGAATTCCATATTTATAAAATTGGTGTGTAAAGGTGAATAAGTTACATCTGTGGAGTACAACTGAGGGAAATGGCTAATGTTTAACAAAGGACTCTGCTAACTCACGTTTGTAGTTTCTGGCAGCAAAGTGGTTCTGGAATCTGCAGGAGGCAATTCAATGAATGGCCTTTTATCTTCATACTTTTTGCCATAGCTATATAAAATAAACTGAATTAAAATAAAAAATGAGAATGAATAATTGTTACTGGTACAAATTCTTTGGCTCTTTCTTTGTGCCTCTAGAAGTCACAAATGATAAAGCAATCATTTCAGTACTGCAATTTAGTTGTCATTTGTCTTTTATCTGACAACTTTAATAATTTTAGTAAATGTCAATCTACTTTATTAAGTCAGATCTGAGGAAAAAATATAACTAAAAAATGAATGCAATAGGTCTAGGATGACAATATTAAGCAATACCATTTTCTTTTCTACCTTGCCTTTATCATGATTATTCTCTTCCTTTTTCTGCCCATTCTTCAAGTGAAATCCTTGTTTGTCCATTTGTCTACTCTGGAATGTCTTTATCTAGTTAGTTATTTATTTTGTTACGCATTTTCTTTTGTGTATTGTTATCTCTTTCTTACTAGTCTGAGTTCTTACCAAACTCTGGCTAGACATTGGAAGTGTTTTCAAAGAAATGGCGGTCCTTCACTTAGACAGACCTTCCTTTCTTCTCTAACGTAGATCTTTTTCTTCCCCCAGCTCTAGCTCACCTCTTTCTCAATTTCCAACAATTCTGCAACCATTCATAAGTGTCCTTTCAGATTTGTGGTAAAGTAAGTGGATGCTCCTCTGCCAGGCTTTGAGAAGTCTTAATTTTGTGCCTTTCAGGAAAAACAGGCCTCTCTGCGTTCTTTACTGACCAAGAGGAAGACAGTCACAGACCTTTTAAGGGAACAGTTACCTGTTCAAGCAAAGTAGTACAGTACAATATCATTTCAAGTTAAGCAGAAAATGTAGGTGACCTTAAGTTAGTGGCTCTTAAAGTGGAATTTTAAAGTCCAAGGTAATATCTATGCATGATATGCAGTAGGTTGTGTATATGCAACTTGTTCTGACATCTCTACACTGTACAGCACTGTGCCCTGTAATCATGCCCTGGAGTTTCAGAAAAAGACAGCAGAAAGTGCCTATTTCTGCAGCACTGTGCTTCCTGGCAGTGCTATTAGGGACCTCAGGAAGTGTATCATCTTCATAGAATAACAGGAGGTTAAGTTGCTTCACACACAGTTTTCCCAGTTTCTGGTCCACTGTTTTCTCAGCTGATATTACATGCTCGAATGGGTCCCTAGATGTAGTTTATCTGCCAAAGTAAGTTTTTATTATGCAGCTTGTAATAGGATGAACCATGAACTTTGCTGCAGAAAACCCATTTTCTTTGGCAAAAAGAAAACAGCAAGGACAACAGTTCTTATGGTAATAACTTGATAGAAAGCAATGCATTTTAGCTGCAAGAGGTTTTATTTTGTAATGACTCTGTGAAAATCCCAGACTTTAAATCATAGACTTCCTTGATGTTCACTTAAAAAAATAATTAAAGAATAGCCATCAAGGCAGATAAGATTAAAGCAGAAAGTATCTGATTTTTTTTGTAATTCCAAATAAACTGGGAAGCTTCAGAGGGACATTCCATTCTGAAGTTCCAAATCAGTGCAAAAAGCCAATTTTTTTTTTCCCAGAGGTAGATTTATTTTAATTACAACTTGTTGACTCTGGCATGAAGTGCTGGGCTGAAAAAATGGACCTGCCTCATTTGTATCCTGTACTGTGAAAAACTGAAGCTGAAGAACTCTGAATGATATTTAAGCTAGAAGAGGAATCACAATTAGTTCAACAATCTTACCTCTTCAATAAAAAAATTTGACAACTCAACAGTTAGTTCAGTGATTTCACCTCCTCATGATGCTGAGATAATTGCATTTTATTCCTAAAATGGACATGTAATGATTCATCTTCCTGTACCATTCATTAACAGGGATTGAAACAAAATAGAATTCTTGAAAGAAACCAAATTTAACTTGGGTTTGTATTTCTTAAAAAACAGTGTATATTTTGAGTGCTTTCCATGTCTCATAGCTCAAGTAAATACAATGTCTGGAGAATTTATTTTCATTTAGAAAATGTGTATCAATATTTGAAGCAAGGAATTGAATCTTAAGATAAAATTAAAAGCAAAAATAATTTAGTTGCTACTCAGATATTTTTTGATGCAGAAATTATTTCCTAAATGAGAATATCAATTACAAAGACCCTGAGAATCAGAGTGAGAAGGAAAAGAGGAAGATGTGTCACTCAAACAATGGAAAAGGGAGGAATATTTTGTAGATGAGACTCACTCAAAACAAACTCTGGAACTTTGGCTATTAAGGCCAGTACCAGTAGTGTCTCAGCTGTTCTTCAAGAGACTTGTTTTGGATGATGATGCACTGCTGTAGAGCAGGACCATTCATTCGTATGTACTTCACTCCTTCCTTTAAGTGACGCTTAGGAGTGTTTATAAGAATGCTTGTGTCCCATTTGTAGGTATTCACAAAAACCATAAATTATTTTCAGATTTGAGCCCAGTGAAGCTAACTAAGCCAGAAGATTTCCCTGAATACAAGCATTTTAAATTTCACCCATTTTGTGTCATATGAGTACTTTCAGAAGTATTTTTTTCTCTCTGAAAATGAGATTTATTTTTAAATTTGTACTGTGGTATATCACCAAGTACCATGAAGCCTTACAGTTACGCTAACAAACAATGATGAAATCAACCCTGTCCCCTCCTCAGAGCTTTTAATATAATGGCCAGCACTGCCTTTACGCCACTAACATAAAATTCCAGTATTAAATGGAAATCTTTCCAAAGTAAAATATTTACGCTGCCTTAATGCGTATAAAACCCTGGCTCCATGACAGTGTCAAAAGAAATTAATTCCAGAGGTATGTGATCATCAGGAAAATATTCTGGTATTTCCATCAGCTGATGATAGGAGCAACCCAGGAGACCATAAATTTTATAATGACATGAAAGGAAGATATATTAGTCTCTTTGAACTCATTCCTAAGATATGGAAGGCTCCAACAGAACAGCAGAAATTAATAAACAATCCAGTGCATAGATGTGTTCTCTTAGCTCCTGTTTCACAAAATGAAAAGGCTAATCTTAATTTTAAGGTCATTTGGAGAATGATTTGTCTTCTATTTTGCACAAATATTAGCCTTAGATTCCATCACAGATCACCTGGGCACATTGACACCCAAAACAAGTTTGGAGGCTTTTAAGGTCCATATCAGTCATCTGAAAGTAGAGATACTGCAATAAATCTCTTACGTTATTTTCCAGGTGACTGAAAGGTATTTCTAAAATTAATTAAACTCCCAAGCTCACAGGAAATAAGAGCCAATTTCTTCAATGAATAACTACCATGGACTTCAGGTTCAATGTAACTGTTACTTTCTTTACATCATAAAGACCTTTATGATCAGCCTGCTCACCCAAAGAAGTGTTTGTGTAAAGGATCTCATGCAAAAGGATGGTAACTTTTTGAGTTTTTATATTGAAATAATTACTGTGCTAGGTGCATTTATGTTGCTGGTAATCATCAGTGGACTCTTGTAGGACTTTTTTTTTTGATGTCTTCTTTGTGCTAGTCATGTCCTCTCTTAAACTGGTATAATTTGGAGAATAAGGGCTATAAGTATGAACTGCTTGTGAGCACTGAGCAGCTCAACTTCCACCTAGAATACATCACTCTGAGGCAGATAGAAGAGGCATCTCTGAAAACTGTTAGTGTGTATGTTTTCAACCTTTTTTCAGTATTTTACAGTGTTAGTCATGCATAATACTTTGTAATAATATTTTAAATCGCCTTTAGATTTTTTTTGAAAGGTAAGAAAGGATAACATTTGATGAAAGTGAAGAACAGAAATCCCTTATGTAGCAGATGAAATTTTCAATGTATTATTTCAAAAATCAATCAAATCTCTGTTCTAGGCCAGCACTTCTTGACTAATGAGACACATCTCATTGGTGAACCATCCAGAACTGCAAATGAGGCATAAAGCAGGATTCATGTACTGTAATGAGGTGCAAAGAAATACCAATTTATTGTGAGTCAGCTGAAGGTAAAATTGGTTGAAATATACTACTCTAAAATACACATTCTGCAGGGTGCAGCATCTACTGGATATTGAGCCTGCCATATCAACGTGTATTACAGGTACTCCTCTGCTTATTCAAGCAGAGTATAACAGCTTTCTGTTCCTGTCAGGTAATGCAGCTATCCCTTTAGTCAGGAAAATGAAGCCTCAGTTAGACCTTTTCTAACTCTGATTGCTTGATTCTTCCATCTAAATAGTATTCCTTTAATACTATTTAAAAATATTATTTATATATTTATGTCACATGTATGAACATGCACAAATATATATACTCATACTAAAAGTTTAGGATGTATAACCATTTCAGTAAACTGTCAGACACTCTGAGGAAAGTGGAGAACTGATTATAGGATCATTCTATGACCCAGAATTTACAGATATTATTTTGTGGAGAAAAGCAGATGTAGGAAGCCTACCAGTCCTGCAGACATGAAACAAAATTAGCTGTATGTGTGAATTATTTTAGTACAAACTGGAATTGCAGGTTGAAGAAATGATTTCTACACTTATTAGACAAATAAGTTGGTTTTTGTTTGCCAACTGCAATGTCTGCCCCAGCAGCATTTCAGATAAATTATGTCTTAGCTCAGGGCAGTGGGTTACGAAACACATGTCCCTAGATTTCAGGGCTTCTTTTTTAAAATTTGCCATCAGTAGAGATTTTGCTGGAAACATGCAGATCCATAAAATGCCTGGACTACATACTGGAACAATGCACGGGTAGGAAAAAGGGAGAGAATGTGCACACCTGTTTTTTTTTTTTGACATGGTGTCAGAATACCACCAGGGCTGAAATTGGAAAGTGTTCTCAGATCCAGTAATAGAAATGCAACCACAGAGTTATATTCATATCTCCTAAATAAGGTACTTTGACAAATGTAAGAACACTTCATTAAACCTATTTTTGGGCACTCATGCAATTTTTGGTCACATGAATTATTTTTGTGTTCTCCTCTATTGATTATACAGGAAGCAAAAATGGATAAGCTTCTAAACTGTGCACCTTAGTGATCTGTATTTAAGTGGAATGAATCTGGGTATCTGTGTTAATAACTTCAGACAATGATCCAGACAATCTAAATTCAACCCCCTTACTTGCCAAAAATCAATAACATCTTCACTTATAAGCATTGAATTCCCTAAGCCAGGAATACTTAAAAATGCCTAGATGTGGCAAGTGAGGCAGGAACTAGTCACTGGAGCTTTGTTGCAGACCAGAGGTAGGCAACAGCGTACTTGAAACTTAGTGTTCAGCGTTGTTTTTGTGAACATGTAGCATAGAATGTTATCAAAATAGCAAAATCCAAAGTGCCTTATTTCACTTGTGCTGGAAAACCTCAGACAAAACGCTATGCTATTTCATGTTAAGTTACAACATACAGCTTGTGCTTTTTCTCTGTTTTGTGGTGTGCCCTAGCAGTAGAAGCTTTTTGTTTCATCATGCAAGCTGTATATATTGTGTAATATTCAGAAGGGTGGGAAGAACATAGATAAGATAACTAATTAAAATGATGCATTTCAATTAGTTATTTTCAATTCTTCTGTCTTGTCATATTTAAATAATATTTCCCATATTGCCTTTCAACCAATGTTTTAGAGAGAACTCCATTTGAGAAGCTGTAATCTATGTTGAGCTAAGGGTATTAACTAATAAGACAAAGTTATTCATATTAAAGATAGCTTAAAGATATACTGGGAGGTATACCTGTTTCTGAGGTATACCTACTGATAAATTTTAAGAAGTAGTTCTGTTGTGGTATAGTCTATAATCATTAACAACAAAAGGATTTTAAATTATGATTTTCTTATTTCCATTGTCCAATTTATTTGGATTTTTTTCTCTCTGTCTTACTCATTTTGGAATGCGCAATTTGTGTGGTCAGTGCCAGTTTTTTTGTGTGTCCATGCTAGGCCTAACAGTGGGATTTCCCAAGTGAACATATGGCACATTTCCTAGTTTCTGCATAAGGAGCAAAATCAGATCTAGCATTGTGTTATCTGAGTTTTATTAAATGTAGATTTTTTTTTTACACCGAAACAATTTATAGTAAATGAAGAATCTAGCATTTAATTTTCACAAGTCTTCATTTTTTCCTTTCATAGATTTCGAATTTAATTTTGTTATAACTATTCAAAACATGATAAAATCACAGCTTCCAAATATTTTATTTCCAAACTATTACGTTTGCAGGTAATATCTTGTGTTTACTTTGCTTGCCATTTTTAAGAAAGTTTTAAAGCCATACTGATCAGTGGATCATGATTAATTCTGTCATATACTCAGATCATGATGAGATGCAGGGAAATTAATTGTTTGGTCTCATCACAGAACTTCAGCATGCCTAATTAGGGACAGTTGGCACTTTCCTGCTTAGGAAGTCCAAAGCTGATCTGGAACCTCCCATCAAGACTTGGCCTTTTGGGCTGATGTAGTCTATACTCCTTGATTTTCTAGCAAATCTGTACATGTCAAGGTTAATTTTGTCTTTCATTAAAAAAATAGACATTTGCTTGCCTTTTCACCCCCCTGCGTTGATGACATTGGTTCCAACAATTTTCTGAGATGGGAATATCCAAATTCCTTTAAAGGTGCAAAATGTAAACTGACAGTCTATCTTTGTATTTTATCCCAAAAGTAAACAGATTAATCAGAGCATCCTCTTAACCATTTGGAGTGTTGCAGTACTTGCTGGGTGAGTTTGTGACTGAGGGGCAGTGCACAGACTGCTTCTACCGGCACTTGAGCAGTCCCGATATTTGGAAATGCGCTTGAGGCACAGTGCTGAACTGCGCTTTTGGGCTTTGATCCAGACTGTTGGCATGCAGTGTTATCTCTGATTTCACTGGAATTAGGCTACTAAACAGTTGCTGCTGCAGGGAACAGTAGATCAACAGACTTTGGAAGAGCAAAGTTCTCGTACTCTAAACACAGCAAGGAAGAGAATGGATTTGGCTTCACACATCTTATCTGGAGCACTGATAATATTCATGTCTGTAGCCTGAACCAGATCACTTAAGCATCGTTTCCTGAAGTATTTAATAGATAATGTACTTACAAAATTTGTGATGGTTAACTATTTTTGTGAAATTTGTTTTAAGGATAAATTTTCATTATTACATTATTTGGGATTACTACTGGTGGAATAACAGATAAACTTTGGTGAGTCCTTTGTGCATGGGATACCATTAGAAGCAAGTCCAGTGGAAAGTGAAGAATGAGGGAGTTAAATACAAGAGAGAGAGGTGGTTCCGTGAGCACCAGAATCAGTACAGCCTATAACCGTGTCTCATGTTTTTTTATCCTCATTCCCCTGTGGTGTGGTGGAGGTTCACAATAACTTAAGCACCTTTTCCTATCACTGTCTTTCTACTGCAAAGTCAATGGGTAATGGTTCAGTTCTACCCACCTTCCTCTATGTACACTGACTTGGGTCTTTCTCTTCCTATGATGATGCTGATTTTCACACAGCTTGCTGGAATTTAACTATTTTAATATTTATGCCCTATGAAATTAACCAGTCTCCTCAAGCATATTAATCATTGTGATAGGTGGTAATATGGACAAAAAAATGGATAAACAGACTGTCCATGTTTTTAAGTCTTATATCCTTGGTTTAAAATCTGTACCTTCAGGTAAAAGGAGAGTATAGGTTACTATTAGGTTAAAAGCCTAAATGGAAGGAAGATGAAAAACTATTTTTCAAAAGAAGGACATTGAAAATAATTATATTAATATGGAGAGAAAGCCTTAAAAATGGCAGGAAGGAAACAGGGAAATGTGGAAGATACTGAGATAAAAATGCAAGGAAGGAAAAAAAAGTATTTTATGGCTCAACATGAGGATGAATTTCACAGAATCACAGAAACACAGAACGTTAGGGATTGGATTTACTTTCTTTTACATTACTGTACTTCGTTAGTGGATATTTTCTGTAACAAGGTTTGGTCTCTTAGCTGGAATTTCAATATCTTCCATTGTAGATCTGTGACCTGACTACCAGGGAATAAAATCAGTATCACTTTTCCATTCTCAATTAATGTTTAACTCAGTGAATTAAATAGTTCTTTCAATATTTAATTATTTTACGGGAGACAGAACAGCCTCAACAGCAAAGACCAATTCCCTTTGGAATAACCAGGAGAGTGTTGATGAAGACTTTGTGGGCATATTTGAGGAAGGCAGAAGAGAAATGTGGGACTCAGTTTTCCATGTTCATGGGCACTGTTCTACCTGCCAGACTTCCTGTAATAAAAAGGGTGCATTTTGAATGACTGCTCAGGCGCCAGCTTAAGGAGAGGATTCATTATTACAATTCTTGAGCAGACACTGATGCTTCCCTGCAGCCTGGATTTAGGTACTTTTATCCTTTTGGGGTTGGGGCTTTATCTGCATCCCTCTCTTTATTATTTCCTATCCTAGTTATTCAGGCTACTCCCTTCTATGACTCCTATTCTTATGTGATCAAATTTACAGTTGTAAAATTTTACCTTAGTTCTTGCTAAACTTCTCTTGTGAAGCTCAACCTTTGAACACTGATGTGATGAAATACAAATGAATGTGTGCTCTGTGTGCTTTACTCCAAAAGAAAGTTAGTTGCATTTCACTTGCAGTAGTGAATCCTTGAATTTAATATAAGCTAGTCCTTTAAAGTAATGTACCACCTTGGAGCATCAGTTTGCTAATCTGACCCAAAATGAGTAGTCTTATAAACTGTAATAACACCATCCAATGTGCAAGGCCACTGTTGTTAACTTACCTGTCTGGAAAGAATTTGTTCAGATGTTTTTTAATTTCATAATGAGAATATTTAAACAGCCAAAATTTTTTAATCCTAAATATTTAGCCAAATGCTTTGATAAGGGCATATTGGAAAGCAATAGTAGCTGTATTACAGGTATTTATGTGCTATTAATTATTCAACTTTATTTAGTGTGTAGATGAAAAAAATAGAGGTCTGACTTTCTGTACATTTAAAACATCCCACTCTTACCTCCAAATTCCAAGAGACTCATCTCTATATTTTTCTTACATGACTCCATCAAACTGTACTTATGTAATACCCAGTAAATTACAATGGAATTGAATTCAAAATTGTCCTTGATAGCATCTTTTATCACAGAACAATCTTTGCTTCATGAGCTGTAATGTATAGCTTTAATGAGGTTGCATGACTTTACCTTGTTTAAGCTACAACTTTCTCTGAAATGTCTTCTGTGTGTCTATAATAAAGAAGGGATGCATATAAGTAATGTTTAAAATAACATATTTGTACATATTGTCAACTTTCTCTTTGTAATGGTTTATCCTTATGAGCTTTCTGAATTCTAGAATAAAATTCAGAGAAGTTTAGTCTTACATTTGAAATAGAAATGTTTTATATAAATTGAAAAACATCCATACTTACTTGGGAGCTTTCTACACTAACTTTTCTTCCAAACTACTTGTAGCTGGAGGGTGTTCATTAAGATTCAGCTTGTCTAAAGAAATATGCATCTGTATGGATCTCAGTGTAGCTTGGCTTAATGGATCCAACGATGTTTTCCCAGGCTTGTCTTTTCATTTTGAAACAGGTTGTCAGCAATGTCAGGCAGTAGCTTAGACTATCTGGTACTTGTTTTCCCCATTCTTTAAAGCACATAGTGTTCATGCCTATGAAATCCATCGTAAAACTGGTATAGAAATGAAATTTATTATTATTAAACCATAATTAGCAAGAGTGTGTACATATATATGCAAGTATAAATAAGAAAACCCCTATAATAAAAATCACTATCAAAATTGTTTGAATCAGGTTCTCAAATGTTAGAAAATGTCAGAATCACAAGTGCTTGAGTAGTGCTTTGCTTACCTAGTGCATGTTGAGGTACACAGCTAGGGGTGCTTTAAAAAAAGTAGCCTGTGCATTTGAACGTTTTTTTCATCTAATATGGATATTGGAGGCTGTAGAGTGAGTGACCCACAGAAGAGAAAACGAGATCTCATGTGTAAAGAAGTTAAATATCAAATAGGGAGGAAAAAAGTAATTCCTGTCTTTTCTAGAAATTTTTCGTGAAGCTTTTAATCTGGGAATGCTGAGGATATAATTTCCTAAATCTCTAAAATGACACTAAAACACTGTGCCCTTCACTACAGGAAATTTTTTAATATATATAAGATACTGACACATTTGAAGATCACTAATGGGACTCACGTGAGGTAACTACTAGCTGTTCTCAAACAATTTTAGTGTCCAGAAAATAAATGTTAAGTATGATTCCACAGACTTGTTTTGACTGACAGGTCCATTCTGGTTCTGGAAGGATGGGCACTTCAGTGGGCACAGCCCACTCTGCTCATGCTCCTTCATTCCATCCCTCCCAGCCCCTTCTTGCTAGGCCACTTTGCTTCCTTGATTCTTCTCAGCCGAAACGATTGTATTTTGGAAAAGGTGGAAGTAACTAAGAGGAGCGCTTACTAGTAAGTCTACTTTATAGGTTCAATACAATAATACAGGCCACATAATAAAAGTGAGAAGGAATTGTTTCTTTGCCAAAGGGTCTCTCGGAGACCAAAGAAGGGTTAGAAACAAAATGCAATTCTGTTTATTTTTCTGTACCATCTATTTTTTGAAATAAATAAATATTTATAATCAAAAGTAAGTTCAATCTTGATGAAAACTCCAGATGTCAAAAAGAATCTGTATTTGCCCAACCCCCCTGTCATTATAATTGAATTTTCTGCTAGTAGTAACTATGGAGTATTTGCCTTTAAAAGTATCCTTTTACTTTTATATTTCCTGCATTAAAGGTTTTACTTGCATGAATATCTGCAGAGTACTCTCCACTCCTTACTCAGAATTAAATGAAAAAGTTAGATGTTTTAAACATGCATCCCATTTGTAAGTAGTTTTAGAACAATTTTGCAAAACAAGAATATATGTCATAACTTCCCTTTTAAATATCTGAAAATGGAGACATAGAAAGGTTAATGTGAAATGTTCAGACCTTGATTGAAACTATAGGAGAATTTTGGCTTTGATGACCATTCATAAGGCACACAACAAAATGGTGATATAATTGGAATATATGATAAAGTATTCATCTCGTACCTGCTCCATGGTCAACATTGTCTCTTAACTGTTATTTGATTAACTTGAATGATTTGTAACAAGCTGATTCTGTTTCTTGATAGAATGAATATAAAGGCAAGTTTTCTTATATTGCAAACTTGAATTCCCTGTAATATAGGCAAGGTTGTTAGCAAGTATTAAGTTTTCCTTTTGTTATAGCTAGATAGCCATAAATACTAATTAGCTCCTACTCCAGAATCTCAACAGTTACCAGCTTTGCCATACATATAGCCTAGTACTTATAACCACAAATTGTAATACATTTTTCAAATACAAATGTTTCCATAATGCACAGTATGCTATAGGCGTAAAGACAGATATTAAAAACTATTTTGCATAGTACTGTGTAGGTTTTCACATGAGTTTTGGGAACAGCTTTATTAGCAGATATTTTCTTGATTCTTCTTTTTGAAATATTTAACATGGGTTTTAGTAGGGAGTCTTCTATATCTCTTTCAGAGGGGCCTGAAGATGAATTCGTTCCTATTTTTTTTTCCTTGGAAAATCTGAGTTGTAGCTGCCATCCTTCTGGCCAAAGAGGCCTGGATGAGTACTCCCTTCTGAGCACATCAATAGAACGCTTTAATTAGCTGGAAGCTTGCTTATTCCCATATCTTCTGGGATTAAAATAAGTTTCAGTGGAAGAGCTTTAATAATGGCTCTCATTTTATGTTGTTTTTTTTGGAGATTTTGTAATTAGTGCTAAGATGTTAAAAGCTGTGGATAGAAAATTAGATATTCTAAGGAAAATCTTTCTAATTGTTATTTTTCAATTTGGCAATGGTAGAATATATTCTGTAATGTTATGTAATGTCATCCCCTGGCATAAGCATTGAAAGAAAAGAGGGGAAATATGTTTTATAGTCAGGGATACTTATTTTCTGTACATTTAATGGTATGCACCATGCATATTATGCTGCAGAATCTCACTGTGTTCTCTGACTGATTCTGCTTCTTGCTCTTTGACTTCCTATATTGTATGTGCACTGGAGACATAGGCTTTTAAGACACTGGGTCTTCCTGGAGGTAGGCAGGTGTGGAGCACGCAAAGAAGTGATTGATTTTGCTTGGTTCCATCATGGCTGATTCTGTGCAATCAACTTTTAAAAGATGCTCAAGACTTATTCTGAGATGTAGTATTTAAAATGTATGTAGTATGTAAAATGCATCCATTCCTTTTAGTGAATTTTCAAGTCTGCGTGATAAATTGCCTTGATGCTGTATGTACAGTGCCTAACAGAGCAGTTACATATAGAATGTATACTGTTTGCTTCAGCCGTGAATTAATATTACATTTAAATGTTTGCAATGAAAAACCGGTTATCTCCTGTAGGGTACGGTATAGCTTTTCAGATAGGAGACAAAAGGTCTATTGTTACAGTCTCAGTGCTACATGTTATTTATTATATGAAGAATATTTTAGAGTGGTCTTTCTGTCCTGTAGAACTGCCTTTACATTAAAAAAAAAAAAAGCCGTACATACACAGTCACCGATGCTAGTCATTTTTACAGGGAAGGGAAGGAGGAGGGTAAGATGCAGAAATCCTCCTCCTCTTCAACAGTAGTAACAGTGTGAGGATGCCTTGTCCTCATTTTTTTTACTTCTGAGATTTTATTGCTGGCAGCCAGATGTGCTGAAACTCCTGACGACAGCATCTATTCACTGCGTGTTTTTAGTAGGCTTAGAGAAATATGAGTAGAGTACATGAAAGCAGCTCAGCTTCACACTTCTGCTGGGAATGCCCAAAAAGCTTGCTGCTGTTTAGAATTCTTGCTACAGTCAGGAGAAAGCCGCACGGGTACTAAATCTTCTACGACTGAATTAGAAGAATAATGACTGTACAATTAACTATCAGCCCCTGCTCATTTAGGCACAGTTTTTACAGAGATCAGGAGAAATATGGAACTTGATTGGCATGTTTGCATTTGATGGTGTGTGCAGAATAGATGACTTTTAAGACAGGTGGTGAAGAAAAATAGAAGGGAAGGAAAGAGAGAAAATGCAATTTGAGACACTGCGCCAGGTCTGCAATTCTGTTTTATCTCATTTTCATGGGGTTTTCTCATCCCCTCCAAATATTTTACAAAATGATCTTTTTGGACAAACGTTGAACAACACTAGGTGAGTAAAAATGAAACATTTTTGCCTTACCATTTCTGTGCTTATGCTGACAGTAATCTATTTGCATGTTTTTCAGTGGGGTACTTTTATAATTGCACTCTTAGATATGAATATTTTTATGGCAGCAGCGAGTCTCTTCTGTTGGTGCTTTTATGTTTTATGTAAGGATTTAAATGTGAACTCAATCTGCACAAATAAAGCCAGCAGATAGAATAAAATATTTAAGATGGTTATGCATCTTTCAAATACATTAGCTACCATTAGGAGCTAGCATTATTAGCTGTAATCCTTAAAGCATATTAAATATTCATAAACAAATTTGTCTGAGAAAATGATTTTATGTGGATGTGGCAGTGAAAGGATTAAATGCTCAAAGATGTGTCTGTTTAACCATACATAATTTGTTGGAAGATGTAAATTAGTAGTCCTGCATAGCATTTGCAAAATAGGTAGAAAGCAGTTTCTTATTTTTAGAAGACTTAGATTCTGTGTGTGACGCTTTTCAATAATCTTTTCAACTGGCCAAATGATAGCTGATCAGTGGCTGCTTTGCAGCAGGTCAGCCCGCTTTGTAGGCTTCCTTTTTGGAATAGCTATTGTTTTGAGAGAATTAGAAATTGTAGAGATAAGTTGTTTATTGGTATGAGATGGTTATTAAATTGTTTTTTTAATTTTTTTTTGGGGGGGAGTATACTGAATTAATAATGACTCATTTTTGTGGCATTATTTAGTAAACAGTATAATACTGTTGCTTAGAATTTTCTCACACTGCTATTAAATATTAACAGTAAAATTGATTAAGGATTTTATCTAAAAAAATGTGAGTGCAGATCGGGGAGAAAAAGAATCCTGTAGTTCTTTTATAAAGATAGTGCACTGCTGGAAACATTCTGGAAAAAGGGTGGAAGTAATATTGCAGGGACTATATCCAGCATTTTAATCTTCTCTGTATCTGTGGAAGAAATCCCTTTTAAATGGGATATTATTTCTTAAATACAGTGACATTTGCACTTAATACTTCAGAAAACTGTTGTTTTATTTTGCAGAATGTTGTAGTAGGGATTCTTTCCTTTACTGCTGTTA
Source organism: Mesitornis unicolor (assembly GCF_000695765.1). Taxonomy (NCBI): domain Eukaryota; kingdom Metazoa; phylum Chordata; class Aves; order Mesitornithiformes; family Mesitornithidae; genus Mesitornis; species Mesitornis unicolor. Next base: position 36,553 of record NW_010187764.1, on the reverse strand, counting down.
TTTCCTTTATAAATATTTTGATATTTATTTAATGTTACTGTTTTCAAGTTTTGGTATCTTGGTTATGAATTTCTAATTAGGCATGCAGAATTATGGAGGCAGCTTTAGTAATCATAAAGACTTTAATGACGTTTTTTTAAGATATATGTTGAATCTGTACTCAGTAAGAATTTTCTTACATCCCTTTAGTGTACTGTGTAATCTTTGAAGCTCTACAAAATGGAGCAATAATTTGTGTTATCAGCTGTGATTGTAAAGCTGTGCATATTTCCAAGTGCATAGTTTCAGGCCTGCAGCAACCACCAAAGCCCTTAGCAACTGTTCTTATCAGCTACAGACCACGTCCTGGTTCTCTGGATCTGTTTTTGCAGATCAAGTGCATGCTTTTTGCAGATCAGGGTGCATGCTTTTTGTTCGATTTCTTTTTTCTTTTTTTTTTCTTTTTACAGATACATGTGCATGGAGCTTTCAGGTGTGTATTTTGTTTGTAAGTCTCTACCAAAAGCTGCATATGGTATCAGTTTCAGATCAAAAGACATCAGAGAATTATTTTATTGAATGCGTTATGCCTGAGATTTAGAATTACATTTATTCTAGAAGTCTGGCAAACAAGAAAGGATCGTTAGAAAACTTAGCCTTATACCTATGGGCTGTCTTACTTTGGACGAGAATATTCTATATTTATAAGGAGCAATTTCATGGTTTTCTAGGTAGCAGTGATTCTGGCCTCAAGAAAACACACTGCGATTTTTCAACAATATGCAGCAGTAATCATGAGAGTCTTAAGTCATGCTTCTGTGTCTTTTGAAGTTAAAGTTAGTTGAAAGTTATTTAAGGTTATTGAGTAAAAAGATTCTGTCTTCTGAATAAGTATCAGTATTTTAAATTTGATCTTGATAAAAGGTCTTTGAAGAAGTCACCTATTGAATAGACACTAAAATGTCTTGCTGACATTTATTTTGGAGGGTAGTCCTCTTTGTTGTCTTACTGATTAAAAAAAAATCTCTTTCTTTTTCCAATTAAATCAATGAAATGTATATTTTAGGTAGATTTTTCACTTAAAGCTTTGCACAATTAAGGTAATACACTTGCTGAAAAGGAATTGTTCATGCATTAATTTTCAGAACTGTGGCAAGGAAAAAAAATCTCTCTAACATGTAAAAGATTCTGCTTTGATGAGGCATAGTGTAGTCTATCTCTTTGGATTTTGTAGTTAAATATTTCAGTATTTAGTCAGACTGAAAAGACATGAACCTTTTTCTTTTTTTCTTTCTATTTTTACATCTAAAAAGTGAAAGTCAGAACCTGGCATTAAGCACAGAATGATCGACTGCTGCTTATACAAAGTTATAGTGTGAAGAAAACAGGTTAATGCATACAAATAGTATAGTATATAATGGAATATAAAACAGAAAGTCATAGGAAACTAGGCAATATGCATATAACTGTAACTGCAAATACATTCCTATTAATTTTCACATGATCTTCTCTTGAATTTCCTCAGTTCTTCTGAAAGTTCAGACATGCTGTGATTTTGTTGCAGGAAGGCCAGTTTTCTCAGCCTTCACTTTCTGGTATCATACCAAATATTAGCAGGAATATGTATTAAACTGGTTTTTATTATTTCACATAGCAATCTTACATGAGTTGGGTTTTTATTTGCAAGTTTTTCATGTTATAGTAGCTGATGTAAGAGGACCCAGACAATATCATCCTCATGAGTTAGATTGATTTTACCATTTAAATGAGTTTAGTTATCTTCTGCTAACAGCTGCAGTTGGAGGAATATTGCATTTTAGTTCTCTTTTGCCAGCTACGCAGCAACACTTTTCTGTTAGATGCTATTGTGAGAGAGAGCTGAGTTACTGGGCCTTCCCAGTGGTCTGGCACGTCTCTGCCTGACATTACCAATTCCAGTCAGTTGAAGCAGTAAGAGCTATGACTTCAGAATTGTGTTTCACCTACGCTGAGCATGGTAGTGCTACTTCCTGTGTAATAGGTGACTTTCTATTGAAAAATTATTAGAATTACCTCATGTCAGGAAGTCACAAGAATTGTTTTGCATTCTTAGCTTTAAGTAAATAGCTAGTTTCTGGAATAAATTCTTCATGTGTCTGGGAAAAGAAAGTATGGGAAAAGAAATAAGGAGACCTTTTCTGAAAACATAGTAAGTGCTTACTTTACATCCGCATTCTAAAGCAGCGTCTAAAGGAGCTTTAGCTTTTTGAAATCTAGAAATTTTCTGGTGACTTTCAGTGACTTTTCATTTGATCAACTAACAACAATGAAATAAAGTTTTAAAATGTTTTTTAAAGCCTTTAGTTATCAGATAAGCTGGATTTTCTGGTTGCCTATCTTCATTTAGAGTTTACTGTACAAATAATGTGCTGTCAGATGCTCTATTTGTAGCAGCTTGCTTTGCGAAGTCACAGTTGCTTTGGGCAATATTCAGATTAACACATCACTGCATAATGGCGAGTATCCTTTGTGACTAAAATTGATACAAACTGTACAGAATACTATCAGATGAATTTTATCATTGCAGTATATATTGTTTTTCTCTGAGAATGGAAAGCAACAGATTTACCTAAGCCTGGTTTCTCCCATGACATGTTGTTATTTTTTGTTACAGCTATGTGAAAGTGAATTTGTTGTGTAGGTTTGCCACACAGGGGCACAACATAACTAATATATTTGGCCCAAAACCAGCACAAAGTTTGTTCACAAATTCTATGTCAGCAGAGACTTAGGAATGGTCTCTGCTTTGAAATTAGACATGCTTGGTTTAAAAAAGGAAACTGTATTTTCTTTCATTAAATTAAACCTTAATATTTTTAAAGATTCTTAAGAGTTTTTACTTTTTAATTCCCTTAGTAAGCATCTTTTACATAAATACATTGATTTTCAGAAGATTACTGAAATACCTAATATATATTAGCCTGTTCATGAAACCAGATATTTACACAGAAAATATAATTTCTTAGCTGTAAAACATTATTTAATTTCATTATTTAATCTTCTGTTTTGTTTCCTAAATATACCTATGAAATATTTATTAATGCTTTGTTTTGTAATGAATCCATCACATGATGTCAAGAATTACTGGCAGAGACAATTGTTATTTGTCATGGTGCAATTAATGATTACTTTGACATTGAAGTAAAAATATAATTTTCTATTCCTTGCTGGGTAACAATTTCGTCAAGATATTTCTGTAGAATAGATTTGAGGTTTTTTTCTGACTCTGTATCAGTTCAAAATAGCAAGAGGTTTGCTATAATTATAAGAGAATGTTACATTTTCAAATATTATTAGTCCAAGAGCCAAGGATAACAACACACTGATGCCATTAGAACTGAGACTACATTGTCCATATTCTGACACACAATAGTGAATAATAACTGAAACTGCTTCTTCTCACTTTCAAAAACTAGCTTGTCTATAACTACCTTTAAAAATTTAGTTCGTTGGAGTTTTCATACCTGCTCTCTTTTGACCTCCATACTAGATTCATACAATCCTGTCTTAAATAATTTCTTGAAATCTGCAGCTGATGTGCTTTCTCAATTGGAAGAACATTTTCTCAATGTTGGAAAAAGAGTCAAAACTTTTATTTGTATTCCTTCTAGGTACTTTTTCTTTAAGGAGTTAAAGGCACAGCAAAGCTATTTCCCACTGGTTCTGACTTGTTTGTGTCTTGCATCAAACACAATCAGAATTTCAAAACTAAGCTAATGGTGAGGCAGAAAGAGACTCTTACAACTGTACTTCCTAGTTTTCCATGAAAGACAGCTCTTGAAACAAGGAGAGGAAGAAAAACGTTTAACTTCCTTTTCTTTCTGTAGTTACAAAAATTCCAACTTTTTTGACCAATCCCAAAACCAACAGACAAGTGCTGGCAGACAGAAGGCATGAGGGAGATCAGTGATGAATTTAGTGACCACGTTTGGTCTCTTTTGCACCTTTCCCATGTATGCCTCTCACAGAACACTCTATGTCCTTTTTGAGCTGTGAATAAGTATATCTAACACCACCCATCCTTTGTCTCATGATTTGCTGCTCTGGGAGAAAGTGGGACAAGTAGCATGAGTATTTCAATCTCCTCCTCATCTTTATGTTTTCCTTGGAGGAAGCAACTGAATGTACTAACTTACCCCAAAGCTGTTTCTTTCTGGAAAGAATTTCTGTATCCCATCCTGTCTTGGCAGCTGTTGGGTTTCATATTTGTTTTTTAAATCCCTACTTCTAGGAAAAACCATCCCTGTAACATCCTGTTACAGATATTTTCAGAGAGAGAAAAGTAAGCGATTTCCTTACAGAACCATCTCTCTTTCCGTCTTTTGCAGCTCTGGAGAGAGATACCTTCTGTTACTTCCACCTCAGTTGCTAAAGATTTCATAAGGTGACATATGCTTCCCCCATCAGTCTCACAGAGCTGTGGATATTTGCAGCCATAACAGGTTCCTCTCTATTCTCATTGTGCATCAGCTGCTGTTGTCTGATGATGGTAATAAAATCCTAGCTGGCATATGATCTTAACCTCCCACCAGGAAGAAAAAGGAGGAGGGATCAGAGGGGGATAGTTGATCTCAATTCAGATAGTGTGTTGAATTGACAAATTTAGAACTGATTAAACATACCTTAAAACTCGATTTTATTTTTTTTCCTCACCTGGGCGAGAGCAACAGAAATCTAAGCTATATTTGAGTTACCCAGTTGAACATTTTTGATCAGAGCATATAAAAAGAATCCATTTCCATTCCTGAAGAACTCAGATAATTCCTGTCATTCCACAGAACATCCACATAACATCTGGGTATTATCTTCTTTTTCTGGAAGAAGAAAAGGCAGAGGCCATGATACTAAAAAATGACTAGTGATTTTGTCTGCTCAACTTGAAACATTTTAAAGAGACTTGTCCAATGACAATAGCCCAGTAGTTTATTAAAACTACATGTTCCAACATCGACATCCAGCAATCAAAATTGGTGGTAATGAGCCTTGATCAGGTAGTAGATATGTTTAGGGATAGATTTTGCTGTGATGACTGAAACAATAACTAGCCCCAGCTACCCATTTTATCTTTCTTTTGGGTCCTCTCACTCCTGTAAAACTGGCATGAATGCAGTGACAATCTGCTGCATACTGCCTCAGTTTAGAGTTTGGTATATTGATATGAGACAAAGTCAACAGGCCAGACCATTTGTTGTAGCTGCTCAGGTGCATATTCATAAATACTTCAGTTTTCCCACCTGTATGGTCAAAAAGTCCTGGTAAGAGTCTTCACTAGCCCTGCTTTATACAGTATCAAGTATGTAACAAAATGGTTAACAGCATTCATGTAGTCCCTCACCTCACCTTGTTTTCATGCCTTTCTTTACTGTTTTACATCTTTTCCTGTTGGGCCAGTAAGTTAAATTGCATGCATGTGTATGGCACAATGTACCTACTAATGGCACTATTAATTTATAAGGTCAGTAATAGTAATTATAATGCATTATAGAAACATAGGACTTTGAAAAGCAAAATTTCCTTATCAGAACTAAGATACATCTTTTGCATTCCTTGATAGAGAAGTTTTGCCAGCTGTTCCTGCTACCATTAGTGACTCGCTGAAGTGGTGGGACGGAGGAAAGCCACTTCTGTTGGTCTGCCATTTCTTCATGTATTTTTTTCTCTTTTTGACTGTTTTGGCATAGTGATTCTGGGTAGGAAGAAGGGAAACCAAACCTATTTAAACCTCTACTATCACAACTAATAGGTGGACAGAACAGCACAAATAAAACAGGGAAGTTTGGCTGTGTAGGTCTGGTTAAACTAGGGAGGATGGAAGAGAACCGTAGTGCAGCTGCACTGCTTCTTCCTTTCAGGAGACAGGGCTGTCCTACCAGTTGCTGACTATGGTCCCTTTAGCTTTCTCAGGAATGCACTCTTGATTTTGCACTAAAAAAGTAGAATGAACGTTTACCCAGAGAAACACTACAGTTCAGAACAGTTCAGGAAAGATTTGTATCTGGGCCTCAAGTGATTTACAAGGTTCTGAGAAAAGGAATAAAAAATATAATATTGGCCCCTGAAAAACTGTGAAATCCAAGATGAGTATTGGAGGTAACAGTATCCTTTTAGCTTTACCCTGAGATAAAGGAATTGAAGCAAAAGTTGGAAGTATTTCAAGTCCTTGGCTTCACTTCAGCATGTGCTTTGTAATAGGGAGGCAAAAGCAGCTTTCTGGTAGCCACTTTCTGGTTTCTGGCTTTTTTTCTTTTTTTCCCTTAACCTGACAAGAAATAATTATGAGAATGAGAAATGAAATAAAAATGTTGTGTGTTGGAGAATTTTATCCTGAATTTGTCTGACTGGGATTACAGATTGAATTGCTGAAATATAACTGTATTGATTTTAGAATAAGAATAGAGTTGGATTTATCTTACAGAAGTCAGAGTGAATCTGCATGATGTCTTTATTTGTAAGAATGAAATATATCTTGATTAATACACTTTATCCTCCCTGCAATTTTTGACTTACGTTTCTGATTAAGATATACTTCCAAATTCCTGTCTTCTGGTAGTCAAGATAATTTTTTATCATGAGACTTCATCAATATTTTCAATAAATTAGTTTTTAGTCTATGTTTCTTAGGTAGTAATAGCCATATATAGCCATATATATTATTATAGAAACAATGACCTTTACCTTTTAAAAAATCTGGGTTAACGTTAAAAACTTTGGCTGAAACAGCAAGCATAAAGTCTCTCCTCCCCTCTTACCTACTTCTCTTCTCTGTACCAATGTTTCTCTTTACATTTCTTGATTTTCCTAGTATTATTTCCTATGTTGCTCCTGTGTCTTCAGATTGCAATTAAAGCAACTGCATTTTATATAGATGTTAGGACCCCAGGAGTAGTCAGCGTTTCCTTCACTTGAGGACTTCCATTTTTCACTGCTAATGGTAGCACTGTTCTGCTGTAAAATGACAAGAAAAATGAGAAGATCCAAATTTTATAGCTCTTCTGTATCACGGTGACTCTAACACCGATCATTATTCAAATAACCTACACTAAAAGCTTCTAAGTTCCCTGTTTTCAAGAACTTTTCCATTAGAACCCGCTTCATCTAACTGTCATACTTTTGGAAGATTTGGAAAAGTGTCAGGGAGGTCAGAAAACATTTTAAAATGCAACAAGAATTATGATATTAAAACCACAGCAAGTCAAACAATTTATGTGCACAAAAACATGCTTGTGCTTAGCAGAGATCTTTCATATTAAATTATGCTCATTTGTAGGACACAGCATAATCGTGTATAAGGGGTGCCTGTAGTAGTACTTCAAATCTCTTATTTTAGAATAAAGGATGAGAAGAAGGTATTAATTTTGTTCAGTCAAAGAACTGGGGAGTGCAGTTGTCTGAATTCTACACCTGCCACTGTCAACATCTCCTTTGTAGTGCCAGGAAAATCATGTAAACTTCACTGCTGGAGTTTTCTGGGATGTATCTCAGAATTAATACTTCATGGGAGTCTCTGAAGTTTAATTTATAAATATTTGCAAAGGTCTTCATGATCCTGGGTTTGGAAGTACACACAAGTGAAAGATCAAATTAAATTCCCTATTTTCTGGGAATTTAGGTTCATCTTTAGATTTTAGGCCATGTGATGCAGTAACTTAAATACCTTGGAGATGCACAAGGATTTTGTGCCCTACTCATCAATTGCACCAAGGATGCCCCTGATCATACCAGCTACAAACAGCATCATATTACTAACTACATTAATTCCCTACATACTGCCAGCTACACAGCTGATGTGTCCTCACTACAGTGATTTTTTTTTGTCTTGGGATAGGTATTTCAGAAGGTTTTATTTTTTTCATTAATTTCAGAATTGAACACAATTCCCCAATTCTGTAAGTGTATACAAATAAAGCAAATGTATTTGTATTTGCAAAGAAATTCTTAACAAATGTAAGGATCTTATGCAGCAAGCATGTTTGATAATATTTGCTTAGTGTAAGGGAGGCACTGAAAAGTTGAGTAACTATACAAGCTACTCAGAGACACTGCTTACAAGATTGCACTACTGTACAGAAATACCTTGTTTTCCTGCTAAGTGCAGGAGAAAATAATTAATTCTGCAGGGGTTTTGTGTGGCCTTCTGATAGTAAACTGGTGAAAAACCTGCAAATCTGCATTTTTATGAATTTTATTGTTACAGTGCTTCTATGCAACTAATGCAAAGGGATCTTTACTGGATTCTGGTCTGTTGATGTAATGCACTGTGAATAAGTCTGTATTTTTTTAGAGTTCACAGCAAAATGCAGAAATAAACAGAGCTGAGAAATTTGAACATCTCCTACTTACCTTTGGTTGGGAAGCCTTTTGAATAATCACTGGTGTCTAAATGCTGTCTCAATAATCACCTTTCTACTGAAGTTACACAAGGTACATTAATCAGTATTCCATTTTGATCATGAGTGGTATCTGAACTGTTCTTGTGTCATCTAGAAAACAGTCTGTTGCATATATGTGCCTTTGATAGGAACTAGTGGATACTGAAACAACAGTTTAGATCAGATTGAGGACTAATTTCAAATCTACTGCTGCTTCAGCTGAAGTGAGATGAGCTAACTAAATAGAAGAAAGAAAAAAATATTTTTAATAGGTCTTTGGCAACACATCAGCTTTACTTGAATTCTAGGAGTTTCACTATGACAGTTTCAAATTTGCAGTGATGTGTTAGTGATGTGATACGTTCTTTTTTCCTCCAGAAAATAATGTTAACTCATTGTAATTGCCATGAAACTGCAGGGAAAGTACACTGAAATGTATGGAGTGCAACAGTGTGGAGATAAGATAGGAAATGGAGTTTATCATATGGACCTCTTCATTGAGTTGCTGTGTGTTATTTCTGTCTCTTGACTATCTGTACTTTTTTCCTTCTCCTGCTTCAGTTCTCTCCCCTGACAAGAAAATACTGCAAAATAATAGAATATCCCCATTAAATCATGTGTCATGCATCCCTTATGTAATGCAAAATTTAAACTGTGGCAATAGAGTGGAATATTTTATTATCTCCATGTACTTAAATAACACATTTCAGAAACTTTCATTTCTTTCCTAGTTACTTTATATGGGGATGAATCTCATTCTATTGCATAACACAAGCACTTAATTCGAAGTTCAACATCTTTCCCTGCTCATATCACTAGCTAAAACCAAATAACTTACTTTGTTTCAGTATTTCAAATTATTTTGCACTAATGGCAAATTTTGCGCTAAAGCCACAACTGGTGGCTTTTTTATTTTCCAGAAGAGAATGAGCTACTTTAAGTTATATAATCAAAACCAAGAGAAAGTAACATGGTTGCAGGCCAATATATTAATTTCAGATTTTTATCAGCACTGTACTGGATTAGTCTATGTACTGAACAGATCTGGAAATAAAATTTTATTTTCTATTATTTTGACACATTTTGTACTTAATCACTTTTATGCAGAGTATTTTTAGAGTATGCTTTAGTAAAGACTGAAGTAGATACACTGAAAAAAAATATAAGAAAATTCTACAGTGATGAATTCTAATGCACTTTATACTGGTTGCAAGTTGACTAAAGCCAGCGTGAAGTTGATACAGTCATAATAAGGACCTTTGGATATAGATCCTATACTTTGCTTGTACTCGAAACATGTTGAGAAGTCCAATTTAGAGGCATTACTGATCTGGAAGAAGAGGTTTATGAGAGCAGCTGTGAGGAAGGATACTGTCAGTATCACAGCAGAAGTCTGTATTAACTCTGCAGTGAAAGCATAGCCTCCATGTCACCTGATTATATTTTCTGTCTATGATATAATTCGTGCTGATTAGCTGCACTTTCTGCTGCAGGGCTGCTCCATTTTTTTTCGTGGTATGTAATCATGTATAATAAATAAGGTAGATTGAATACTTAATGAGGAATGATATTACATTTCTACGTTTATCCATATATTATAATGGATTAATTATAGTTCCATAGTTAATGTTAAATACTTCTTTTTTTCCCCTTGAAGAAGAAAATTTAAAAATCTTAAGTATTCCTAGCGTTCTCTGAGGAAAGCTAGATCTTGAGGCATCTCTAATGCTGTAAAACAGTATTTTAAATATGCACATACTGGGTCTGAATTTTTTCCAATTCTGTACAAACAGTACGAAGAATAAGGTACCAGTATAACATTTTTCAGTCTCTTTGTAGCTACCTGAAAAAGATAAAACCGACTAACTAAAGATTGCTTTCCATGAATTTTTATTGATCTTGATTAGTCAGTAGAGATTGTTTTTACTCTGGTGGTTTAATTATTTTAAATTATATATACAGAAATAATTTGTTTGTTAAAAGAGGATTACAGTATCTATTGTTGTCCTCAGTAAATGTGTAATGATACAATAGGCATACATAGGAACACTCTTACAATATTATTCTGAAGCATCCTTACAATCTGTTTCTAAACCATCTTTCTCTGTGTTGATGAGAATTTTGGCTTCTGTGAACTACTTGGAAAGAGGAGCTTTATATTTGAACTCTTGGTGATGGATATATGTTTATTGTATGTCACTCTGGAATTGAGATTTAGATAATATAGACTTCTATAAAATAGCAGTGCACTTTAGATAAAAACCATCTGTGAAATGGAATTTTAATGTTTTCCACATAAAGCTCACAGGTACCTGTTGAAGCTGACCATGGCTGATGAGTTATGACCCAATTAAAAAATTTGGAACACCATCTTAGGTTTTGTGTAGTATTTCTAACTCTTAAATACAAGGTGGAACATGCTGTCCTAAACAACTTTGAGGCACTGACACTAGGATCACTGTGCATAATTCTGGACATACATTTTTAGCAAATCTAGATTTCAGAAAAGCAATAAAAAGAGGTAAGAAAATCCAGATGAGAATAGTGAAACAAAATGGAAATATGTCCAGGTTGATTCAGTTTGAGTTGAAAGGAGACAGATTAGCAGGATGTGTATGTATTAATTACTTAAACAGCAAGAATGAAAGAGATTTATTTAGGAGATTTAAAAAAAAAAATCTCAAAGTGTGATGTAATCAATAAGTTTTGATTGAATGCCCAAGCAAATTTCTTAATCTACCACATCACAGAATGAATCACATAGGAAATTGTATAAGTTTTTAAAAAATAAAAACTTCTGAAATCAGATTGAGAAAACTCTAGAAGATGTACTGTGGGGAAAGATCCTTCATTGTCATGGAAACAAACTAGATGATCTAATAAGTGTTTTCCGTCTCTAGCATATTCTATTTCTGTATTTATTTTCAGGTGAAGTTAGAAAAAGGAGGCATTTTTAATTATTTTTACTCTCTGGCAATACAATATAGTATACTAACAGCTGAGATTTCAGTACTATTTCTGAAATTTATCTTTCATTAAGTAGGAATTATTGTTTACAGTATGTGAATGCCTACTTAAAACACATGGCGTAATAGTATTATTAATAGATCAGATACTACAGCTACTCTCTGTGCTCCAGTGTGGGTCCTTTCCACAGGGTGCAGTCCTTCAGGAACAGACTGCTCCAACGCAGGCTTCCTGCAGTGTCATGCCCTTCTTCGGGCGCAGCCACCTGCTCCAGTATGGGGTCCTCTATGGGCTGCAGGTGTACAACCTGCCATCTCACCATGGGCTGTAGGGGAATTTCTGCTCCAATGCACCTCCTCCCCCTTCGTTCTTCACTGACCTTGGTGTATGTTTAGTTGTTTCTCTCACATCCCACTCCTCTCTCCACTACAGGTTCCCCTGCAGTTTTTCAGCCGTTCTTAAATATGTTATCACAGATGAGCTACCATGTTGCTACCACCACTCAGTCCTGGCCAGCAGTAGGTCTGACCTGGAGCCAGGGATGCTTCTAGCAGCTTCGCACTGGAGCTGTCCCTGTAGCCACTAACCCACTACCACCACCCACCACACAAACCCAATACAAGTATCTATAAAAAGAAATAGCAAAAAATCCTGGGGACAGAATGCATAGATTCTGAAGGCATTTTTAATGCTTCCTGGACTTATCTGCAGTTTCTGAGTTTTCAGCAGAAAGGTTTTACCCTTTGCATTACTAAAATAGTTTTCAGTTATATAAACTTTTTGAGTCAGACAGTATATTTACAAAAAAATGAAATTGAGCTCGTATTAAAAGTTCAGAATCTAGAAGGACTATTTAAAAAGCTACTGCTGAGCTGAAGAGCCTGGTATCAAGCACCAAGAACATTTTAGGCTGCAGAAGGAAATGAGACCTTTGCCCAGCTCTGTGTTGCCTAACTTCAGATAGTGATCAATGATGTGTTTTAGGAAGCTATATTAGTGTAATGGTGTTGCTGATCAGAAAAATTGAGGTAGTAGTAGCTTCTTCTTTTTGGGGAACTAGCATTTCAAGAGAGATGTGAGTGCAAGGGCTATAATTACTATTAGTCCCTGAAAATTTCCTTGCTGCCTAGATCCCTTGATGCCCCTGGCTTACATTGTGTGCCTAACATTCTGCCTGCTGAAGATACTAATGAGTTAATGGTAATTATAATGAAACTCAGAGTATTCGGAGAAAAGAAATGTGAGACAAATATTAATTACCTCATATGAATATGACTATTAGATGCACCCAAATTTTGAATCACTTGTCTGAATGAGGTCGGTGTATCCTTGTTAAGGTGATTTGAGTGGTTATTTTGGCAGTATAATGTGTTGGCAGTATTTAATGATGATTTAACTTCTAAAGAAAATAGAAGTTGATAAAGAATAATTTATCAAATAGTGTGATAGAGAAATGTTATCCTTTTATTTCCCTGACTGGATGAGATGTAGCGTCTATATAAAAAACCCCAGTCATTTCATGTAGCTACTATGGTTGTTGATAGGAAGATCAGCACTGCTCAGAGAATAAACAACAAATTTTTGTTATGTAAAAATTAAATTAAATAACTAATATAAGATTAATGAAATTCAAACACCACAGCCTGAGTCTGTGAAATCTAAAACTTGGATTGGCTACTCAAATGTATTTATTGAAATACAAGAAAAATCTTTGAACCATTTTTTTAAGTGAGGGTCCAAGCCTGCAGCAATATTTGCTTATCCTTGTATGCTTTGACAGCAGTGGAACTTTTCAGAAGGTAAATTTGTCATTGGGACGATTTGCAGCAAACACAATTTAATGTGGTTTGCCAAAAATGAGCTTTATACTATATCATTTTCCATAGAAGCAGCTTATTTCCAACTATACTTATTATCAATATACTGCTTTCAGACTCAGTTATGTTTTTCAAACATCTTTACTGTTTAAGTATAACACCATTCAAGTTCCTGCATTTTACAAAGGTAGTATGATTTCTACAGTGAAGAGAAAATATCAAATATAATCTTACGCAAAAAATTCTCAGAAAATATTTCAAACTCTTAAAAAAATCATCATACTCCCAAAGAGAGTACATTTTATAATAAAGTATTTCAACCTATTCAAATTTCACTTAAATCTGTTCTACATTCACCTTAGTCTAATGGTAACTACAGTGCTGCCTACCTTTTCTTCCCTTATGACTGTCAAGAGCAGCTGTTGCAGCCAAACCACTGAAATGAAAAAGAATCAGCACAAAATATAGCCATATTTTCCAGAATATTAATTTAGGCTTTGTACAGCAAATGGAAAATAAGAATACAAATTCATTAAAGGTAATAAGCAATGCTTGTCAGATATTTATTTGTCTAATAAGATGGTTACATTTATTCTGATTGTGTTTAAAAAATAGCCACAGGAGAAAAAAAATTAATAGAAATGTTTAAAATTAAAATTATATTTTTCATTAGCTCTCCATTTCTGTTCTAACTTTGTCTCTTGTGCTACAATTTCCAGAACTTTCTTGTTTTAGAATTTTTTTTTTTTTGTGAAGTAGAAGACACATAAAATTTAATTTAATAGCTCTGAAATGCTGTGCAGAGACAAAACATACTTTGCCAAATGCTTCAGGACACACATCCAACTGCACTGTCAGTCTGACAGGTTCCAGATAGGTTTTCTGCTCAGTCATCCAGAGATGCAATGTTAGACTATAAATTATTGTAAAAATACATCAAGGATATTTTCCTGTATACATGTACACATTCACATACACACACACACATTTAAAAATGCATTTAATAATTAACACAAATTTATGACTGTCCTAAAGAATTACTCTTTATTTGGCTTACATTTTGAAAAATAAATCTGTGTGCATCTTGTAACTAAATAGTACATAGAAATCTGTGGATAAATATTTAGGTAGCTGATAGGTAATGGACACCCACATTTTTATGGCTAAATTTTACATACTGCTTGCAGTTCTGAGCAGGTCCTACCAGTTTTCTGGAGCTCAACGTCTTGTCATGTAACAAAGATGTATTACAGTGTGGGATTCCCAAATAGGGCACTCTTGGATGCAGTAGATGTGCTCAGAGACACACAAGACAAGCAGAGAGCCTCGCGGCCAGCACAGGGCACACTGAACATGGACATGCTCACTCAGAAACACAGCTTAGTTGTGAGAATACACAACATTGGCCCGGGATCTTTTGTCCTCCTGTTAGCAAAAGCATAAGGACCTTCTAGAAGGTAACTAGAGTGAAAGACGCATGGGGGAAAATAAAAAAAAAAGCAGTATTATGATGATCAAAGGCTCAAAATTGGATCACAGAGACATCAAGCAGAGCACTCCAGGGAGTGGCCATTGCTCCCTGGAGTCACCCAGGAGGTGGAGGATGCTCCAATCAGAGGTGCAATTGAGTGAGCAGAAGCAGGAAATGAGGGAGTAAGAATAGATCCCCAAAATTCAAAAATCCCCAAAGCATTTTCTTTGCTGGTTCCATGGATGACCTGCTTCACCAGAATGGGGAGCTTGGTAGAGTCTTGGAGGAAGACCATCTATTTGTTGACTTAGGTATCCCATGGAGCTGCTGAAGGGAGAGACAGCAGTGCAGATCTCAGACTGCAGGAAGTGCCCAGACCTTTCTCCTGGGGCAGGGGCAGGAGGCAGACCTGCCTGCAAAAGGAGTGCCCAGGTGGAGGACCTCCTGCAGCAGGTGGCTGAGCTGCAGGAGGTGATGAGAAGGCTGCTTAACAACAGGGAGGCTGATTTTAGCATTAATTTAGTTTTAAAACAAGCCTTAAAGGCATAGCTATCTTACCTGTGTGTTCTATATTGTAGGTATTGCATTCCTTAGGCTCAATTTTAGCAGTCCAAATGAGTGGAGGGTGGATATGATTTTTGTGCATTTGAAGAAGCTTGCCCAACTGGTGGGTATTGCTGAATCACCACTCCGGCCACAGGTAGTAGTTTTCCCTGGCCCTCATCAAAATGTTTATGATGATTCGCATCAGTTTATCTGTATGCTTATCAATTCATCTCATAAATGAGAACTCATAGCTTAAATATAATAGATATTGTTCAGAAAATATTCATATTTCAGTCAACTCTTTTCATTGCCATCCATCGTAATCTTTCAAAATCCTTCCAGTCCTAAGAGCGTTGTTGTTAAAGAAGCATGCCTCATCATTTAGTTTCCATTTCCATGTATTAGATCTTGTTACTTTTTTTCCTAAATCAAGAAGGTACCTATTAGTAGATGTATTTCCCATTTGATAAGCTAAATAGACCCTATTAATCGAGTCTTCGTTAAGTGGCATGTTCCCAGTGGTTGAACTTCTGTACTTCCTGGAATTCAATCACTAAACCTGGACATGATCTTCCGAGGCATTTGCAATATAACTTTATAGCAATAATGAAGGTAATAAGAATTTTTAAATTAATTTCATTTCCTCAGTTCCTTATTTATAAATTCAAGGATTATATTAGACCCCTTTCTCAGATTCTTTCTTCAAAATTGAAGTAACCACTTTTCAGTTTGGAGTCTTTGATCCTAATGAGATGGCTTACCTGTTTTTCCTAGCAGTTAAGGTTTACATTTAGCTGTGCTGCAATGTGATTTTTGAAATTATCCCTTTCCTTTAGTCATTCAGTCGCTGTCATCCTGACAAGACCATGCTTACTTGGAAGATATGTAAATATCAATGTGTAAATAACTATTGGCACAACATCCCCAGTGCTTCAGGATCTTAAAAATCACTGTTAACACATGACCTTGCTCTTTGTGTAGCCCTTTTGAAGCTACTGGGTACAAACTTATAAATTCTGTAATAATTATAATTTAAAAATGTAAACTAATCATTACTAAAATTAGAGATCTCCTTAGCTCCTATATGGGAAATATTTATGATCATCACCACCTAATATCAATGTATCATCTGGCTTCCTTGCAAACCACAGGAGAGCAACTTACTGAGCATTTCTGTCTGTCAGCTGAAAATCTTCCGTTTCATAAGACTCATATAATTGTTAGCATTCCTGTGCTCTTAATACACTTGCAGAAATACTTCATACATTTTTTGTCCTCATTTCATCTGACAAGGGATTTTACTTATATATATTTTTGTTTACATGACTAGATTTCTGTTAATTTATAGCTTTATGTTTATTATTCTCAGCTTCCTCTCTTTTCCACTTGTTATGTTTTTGCAACTGCTTTCACTTACTGCTGAAGTAAAGGATAGCTGCTAAAATGTAGAGTACTTGATCAGAATTTCCAATTTTCAGTTCACAGTTTTTTCCCTTATTTGATTTGGATCCTGATTTGGAATTATTTTCAGCCTTGGGCACTGATTACTTTAAAACCCACTGTATGTATATGATAGGCTTGGACTTGACTGTGAATCATATAACAAATACAAAGTAACTGGGATAATTTGTACCTAGGCTGTTACTAATTTTTAGCTCCAGTTCCTCATCCTCTCAGGATGATGTCTGTAAGAGTGGTCATCCATTGATGATTTTTTCTTTTTTGTTCACTATTGATAGCTATCTTTCTAAACATTCTAGGGATATATTGGCATTGTTAGCCTGAGACTTCCAGTATGTGTAGCATCTATGTTTATCCTAATGTCTCCCTATTATGAAAAAGCTTTTATTTTGTTACCCTATAGATGAGTCTTAATGAATTTGTCATTTACTTAGCTAGTGTGGCTGGATGCTTTGTAGCTAGTCTGAAGCTCAACAACTGTAATCTGGAAGTGCTACAGCTGCTTGATCTGCTGTCATATGACACAATGTATGTGCATACTAGGTGATCCTTGTGGTTGGCTGGACAATTATGGCAAGCTTGTAGTCTGTATTTTGTTTTATATATGTTAAAACATTGATTTAAAAACATTTGAGAGAATTTAACTGAAAGTTTTTCAGTGAACAGCAGGTGGGCAAAGGAACTAAAGAGAACTTGTTTAGCAAAGTGAATTATCTGACCCCCATTTAGTGACATGAATTGTATGAAGAAATGAGTATTTTTAGAGATGGTACATTTATGTTCTATAAATCCCCATCTAGACAAAAGTTCACTTCCAATATGTGATCAATAATGTCTTCAAGAATAGTCATTAGTTCTTAGTGTTCTGAAATAATCTATAAACCTCAAAAGCGTTGTGTGGCAGTGTCATTAATTCTGATATGTGTCATTACCAGTAGCAGAAGCCCATCAGGCAATAATTATATCTTGTATCTTGACTTTAGAAGGCACTATGGAATCCAGTAGTGTATCGATTTATTGCAGATTTCATTACATTCTATCAACAGAGATCATCAAAGACCATAACTCTCACTTGGATATTTATAGTTGTCTCTATGCACATTTTTATTTGTCTTGCTGTTTGAGATAGGTAGCCATTAAAACAAGTATGTCCTGTGTCATGGTTTAACTCCAGCCAGCAACTGAGCACCATGCAGGTTCTCGCTCACCTCCCCACCACGAGTGGGATGGGGGAGAGAGTCAGAGGAAAAAGATAGAAAACTCATGGGTTGAGATAAGAACAGTTTAATGATGGAAATAAAATTAAATTAAAACATTATTATTGTTGTTGTTGTTGTAATGATAATGAAGATAACAAAAAAATAAGAGAAAACTAACAGCCAGTCCTTGAGCAGCAATCATGCCCCCTGCCCAATTCCCCCAGCTTAGATACTGAGCATGACATCTTATGGCATGGAATATGTCTTTGGACAGTTTGCGTCAGATGGTCTGACTGTGTCTCCTCCCAGAAGCTGGGAGGATAAGGACAGTAAGAGAAACTGAAAAAGTCCTTGGTTTAATATAAACATTGCTTGGCAACAATTAAAACGTTGGTGTGTTATCACATTATTCTCAGAAAATACAAAACATAGTTTCATACTAACAACTATGAAGATAATTAACTCTATCCTAGCTAAAACCAGCACATCCTGTAGTTTACTGCATTCCAGCGAGCAAGATACAGTTATGTTCTTGGCCAGTTGTCTCCATTGACATCTTGGATAACCTTGTCTGACAGTTTAGAGGCTTTCAAAATACCTTACCTATATTTTTCTACTAGTGAGAAACTAGCCCCTGCTTTGAAAATAAACTCAGTGTATTAAAATGCCAGCAGCATTTACATCTCCAAAACTTTGTTCCTTTGCACAAGTATTACTTAAAGCTGCCTTCTTACAGGTATAACAATATCTGGTAGATATTTTGCAAGATTGAAGTCCCTAGTTGTTTACTACTTACTACAGGACATATAGACGAAGTGTGCCTTAGGTCACTTTCTTTCTTACTTCCCTAATTTTTGCACACTTTCAAGTCAAACAAACAGCCTATTTTTCTTTCTGTCCTTTTCTTTAGCTCCTGCCTACTCAGGAAAAAAAGAAAACAAACAACAAAGCAACAACCCACCAACCTTTGCATGCCCCTTAATGTGAAAAAAGAACCCTTTTTTTGAGAGAGAGAGAGAGCAAAGACCTTTAAAAACTAAAATGCAGTGTTTGTACCCTATGGGAAAAAGTGCAAAGGTAATTTCATTTAAAGGTTTTCCAAATGAATAAGATCATGTAATAAAGCTTACTAGAACACATAAATTCTTAGTGTATAAAGAGTTCAGCCAAGCAGGGCTATGGTCACATTTATTTGAGGCACATTTGATGTTGCAGTCTATAGAACAGTTCTTTGTAGCTGAATTCACCCATTCACTAAATATGCTTACTCTGACTTAATGCCTTATTTCTGATTTGGGGAAAGCTATGTTACAGTCTTTCTTCCGATGAGAATCCTTTGGCTCTTCTTGGCTGGGTTATGCTGCTAATTAATGTCTTACTTTAAGAAATATATGAAGATTCTCAAAGGAGATCATATATCCCCGGATAGAGCATAAGGTGAAAGGTACTAGAATTGAGTCCAATCCCTTACATTGCAATTAAGGATGCAAGCAAGATGCTTTTGAGGGGTCTACAAAATACTGCCTACTGTAAAGCACTCGGAGTTTTTTGTTTGATTGTTTTATTCTTTCTTTTTTTTCCCTTTCCGTTTTACAATTAAAAAATGAGACGTGTAGTGTGAGATTTCAGGAAAAAGAAAGGCATGTTCAAGATCTTTTCTAGTATCATATTTTTGCAAAAAGATTAATACCTGTAAATAAGAATGCCAAGTGACCTTAAAAAGTAGACCCTACTTTATACTCCAGAGAAAGACAAAAAATAAGTTCCTGCCAATCTGACATAGCTAAAATTCATTCTTGACCTCAATTGTATCAATTGGTATATCCATGAAAGAGTAAGGAAGATGCAACAATAAGACAGCTGAGATTTTTTTCATACCATCTGGAGCGTGCTTGTCCTCCTCTCAAAAATCTGTTGCTAGATAGAGCCAAATTCTCACACATCAGTGAAAACTAAAGTCTAGCAAACCTAAAATCAATTCATGCTTCTGGAAAAACAAGAATGTACATGTGAACACTGAAAGTCAAAAAGCACAGGACTTGTTAAATAAGATGGGGGAGCAAGCAGGATCCAAACCTTGTTGTTCAACACTTCCTTATGTATGGTATAATAAACAGACCTCTACATGCTCATATCTCAAGCTTATATTTCTTATCATGGTCAGATGACTCCTTTTTAAAAATTACTGTTTCTGTTGTAAGACAGTGTAGGTTTCATACCTCTGTCACCATTTGGAATGCAATCCCAGAAAAGCAGTTCATAGATTATTAGATACCTTTTCAGTTTTTAGTCTTAGTTTATTCATGACTGATTTGTATATATCGCATTACAGCATTATTCTGTAGCTTACGTTGTTATTTTCTCTCTTTGTTTCTCCCTAATTACATACATAGAGTCATAATACTCCCTCTTGACTTTCATTTCACATAGCTAGATAAGCTAAGCTATTTTAGTAGTACATTTTACTGAAATTCTCCATTTTCCTAGTAATTGAAGTAGGTCTTATGTGTGATTTAGTTTTTTTGAAGATAAGTTACCAAAAGTGTACAAGTTAGTTTAAATGGAGTCTTATAGTACCTCCTACAATGATACCAATAGTTCTTTCTATTGCTTAAAGTAAATTTTTGATTAGACCTAAAATCATGTCTGCCTTTTTTACTATATCACACCTTTGTATTATACAACAGTCATGCTGCGATTTGCCACTGCACATACTCTGCATTTGATTTAGAAACACATCCTTTGCCTCTTCTAAGAAGACTGCATTTAAGGAAGATTCAATTTTTTACTATTCCATTAGATTTTCTCATTTCTGTCACTGTGTTTGATTCTGTATGTCTGGAAACTCTCAGATTCAGCTGATGAACATGGATGAACATGGATAGATCTGGGCTGCACATTTCTGTGTTCAGGTTCTGCAATACATTATATAACTGTATAAAACATCTCTTGTGCAGCCACCTTTTGGAAATAGGATAAACAAACACTGTACTTCAAAGATTCAGTTCAGGTTGGTTGTAAAATCATAGTGGTTTTGGTTTTGGTTTTGTGTTTCTTGTGGGTTTTTTTCCATTCCCAAGAATGGATGTTGTAGATTTCCATTTGAGAATCTTTAGGATTCAGATGTACTTTTTGTCTGTAACTGAAAGGACTAGAAACTTATATTATTAAGAAAAAGTACTTAGTTTTTAAATGAGGGAGCTGAGATTCCTTTTTTCTGCCTAATATATAGATCTTCTAAGTAATATTTAGCTTGCATGAATTTTCGTAAGAAGCAATGAACCTATTGGTTAGTGGAGGGTAATGCATGGTCAACTACACAGAACTCACCATCCGCTACTTTAGTGGCAAAAAGACTTACTAGATAGCCCATTGCGAAGCAAACATATTATTGAAACAAAATAGAATCACTATTTTGGCTGTAGAGTTGCCACTTAGAACTGTGCACCTAATTTAATGGTATAGGCTATGATGTATGATGGTAATGTTGGTGTCTGGTTCATTGTGCCTGCTGAAGCACCACCTTTGTATTTGCTTTTCACGCTCTATTGACCTTTTCATGATGTCAGCAAGACCATATAGGTCAAAGATTCAAGTACCTCAGTGTCCTATCTCTGACACTGATGAGCAACAGATGTTTAGGGAGGAATATGAAGAGCAGTGAAACTGTAGAACATGTTAACTGGCAAGAAATAGAAGTTCAGGGTCTTGAAGCATTATTATGGCTGGATTGTCTTTGGTAGCCCTGTCCTCCCATTTTTTATTATTTTCTTAATCGAGTTAGTGTTTTAGCATCCACAGGCTACTATTGCAACACATGAATTATGTTCTTTGTGGAAAAAAAACGTTTTCTTTTTGTTTGTCTTAAAATCTGTGATCTGCCAGTTTCATCAGGTACATGCAGTTTTGTGTGACACAGTGAGTGAGTAATTGATTCCTGTTTCTCTTTTCCTTTTCATACATTATTTTATGAACCAACATCTTCTTCCATCATCTTTCCTTGTTTATTTTCAACATTTCAAAACATTATTTCTATGCTTTTGATCACTATTGACCACTAAGAGGCTATTTCAGACAATGGTCCACAATGCCTCTGTTTTTTGAGTAGTTAATATCTAATTTATGGTCTTTTACAAGTTAAAGTCTGGTTAGGGTTATTTTTGCCCTGTTATGTTTTTTAGCATGTGATATTATCTGCCAGCTTATTATCCAATCAGTATTGTAAGATCTCTATAGTCATTCTTAGCAATCAGTTTTCACTGTATTCTAAATAACTCTGAAAACTGTCATGTCAGTATTTAAGTCTGCTTAGAAGTCATGTATAAATATACAGAATATTATCAGCATACAACTTCCATGCCCATGAAGGAGAAATAGGAAACTTGGAACTCAGGTATGTATTTTTACAATTCTACAGCCATTATTACCCATCCAAACTTCCTAAGTTCACATGGTGAATTGGTTCATCATAATTTAGCTAACACATATTTTGCTCAAAGAAGGGCAGTCTTTCTCTGATTCTGCTTTTTTGAATGCTTACCATTTCTTTTGCATTTAAACACCCTTTTTCTTGAGTACTGAGTCTGTCTGGTAACCTTCCCACCACTCTACAACCACTGGCTCTAAGGGCTGTATAAAACACAGGTCTTTTTAATACGCAATGTGATAGAAGGAGAGAAAAGGAAGAGAAGCAGCGAGTGTTCTTTTTTCCCAGTGCTTCCTTCTTCTTTCAAATGTAGTGTCCAGATACTCGATCCCTGGTAGTACAAGTGCTGCTTTGAGGCCCATTACACTTAGTACTGTGTGTACTCAACTACCTTTGTCTACTTCAATAGCCTAATGCAGCTTCTGCTGAGATCAATAGAACATCTCTCACTGACTTCACTGGGAGATGGATCACACCCTGTGGTTCATTCTCTTGGACTCTATTACCTTTCTCCAACTTTATTCACTAGGTTGCCAGTTTCAAGTATCTAAAAGGAATTCCAATGTAATTTGCCTAGTAGCTTATCTTGGATTTGCACAGCTGTAAAAGTTAATAAAAACATGTAGGGGGATGAGATAGGATATGCAGTATGAATCTTCAAAACTATGGCATGTAAACCTTGAAAAGTTCATCTCCTAAATCCATAGTTTACTGTGCTCTGCAGAAGAGTTCAACACAATATCTTGTCTTGCTTCAATTCAGATCATCTGGGCATAACAACAACTGCATGTATTGAAAAGAGATGGAATTATGTCCATATCCATAGGTTAGGTTAAATGATAATGTTCAGGATGGGAAATGAGTGAGTAACACATGGATTTTTATAATCTGATCACATGCTACATTTTTATTAAAGTATGTAGAGATTAATAGCATGTTAATTAAATACTTCATTGATGCTAAGTGAGAGGTGTTGCTAACACTAGACTTGAAAAAAGGGCAAAATAGGATGAACCCTTGAAAAATAACATTTATAATAAAATTAATGTGATGAAATAGGGCTTTAAAAATGCAAGTGGCTATCTCTGTGCAGGAAGATAATGAAGTGTGTGCCTAACTTTGAATATGTGTCATCAATTAGCCTGCTAAGAATGCAGTTTAGATGACATGTTGTCTTTAACAGCTTAATAAGTTTTCATCCATTCTCAGCTGTCCCATATCCCTCCACACAATGTCACACATTCCGTGCGCACAATTTACCATCCCTTTAGGGAGAAGTGCTGCAAGTGATCGTTCATAGCTTCTTGAAGTCAGGCATTGGAGCAGCGAGTTGGATGACTTCTTATGGCATTTTAGATACTGAATAAATGAACAGCAGTTGAGTCAAACTGAGAGCATAGATACTGTGGACCTTCTACTTTCTGTGCTCCCATTAGAGGTTCTGCTAGGCCATAGCTTTGGGTTCCATTATTTAGTATTAGTATTTGATTATGGTAAAAAGTATAATAAAGGAAAGAGATAATGTGTTAGTCTGCTTTTACATTACTGGACTTCTATTTATTGTAGTGTATTTACACTATAAAAGATACAGAATTGGTTTTACACTGTTATACATCTTAACTGTATAGTAGTTACTAAAAATCTATGCCCTAAATTTGATTTTTTGGTTGCTTAGAGATAATTTGTTAGTTATGATTCTGTACAGCATATATATATAGGGTTTTTTTTACCTTTTAAATTAAAAAAATGGATTAGAGATACTGCCTGATTACAAAATGAATTTTTACTAGTTGTTCAGATTCTATTTTTACCCTCATGCCCTTAAACACCTACACCAACTGTCTTTGAAGGCTATGTAATTAGCTCCCATAGGCAGCTTGAGCTTTTGTTTGAAGCTTCATTTAGGAGAAATTCCCTTGTGTACCACTGTATTTTTTTTTAACTTCATTTGCCAGGCTGAATTACAAACTGCTATACATATATAATGCTTACACAGCTAAAGTAGGTGTCTCTTACCTTCTCCTGTTACTTGCTCCTCTTTTTCTTTGACTGATGACAGACCCCTAATAATTATTCCTCTTAAGTAAATGTGGCAAAATGGTCACTGGTCTCTGAATTATTATTTTTATTTTTAAATAGAGATCACATTGTAAATTATTTAGTACATAATGTTTCCTGCTTGGTAAGATATTATTTAGCCTCTAGCTTGAATGTGGATATTCCTAAATATGAAAAAAAGTGCTTAAAAAGAAAGGTATAACTATATCTTTTATCTTTTACTTTTTTTGGTTGCGGAGTGATTTTTTTTTCACTTGATAAGTCCCTGTATGAAGGACATGAGACATGCTTAATTTGTGAAGACATTTTACTTTGCTCACACTATTTTTGAATAGCTGAATGGCTGAACAAGCTTTTTGTCTGAGGCACATGTTAAACTACAATATTCATGTAATATAGTATAGAATGTATTAAAGTATAACATAACACACAGTATAATGTTCCATTAGCAAAAAGGTAGGGATTTTTCCTTAACAGTAGAAAAAAAGGTATTTTAATCAAGCTTCTACTGCTTTGGGTTTTTGTCTGTAAAATGCTTTACAGTGAATTAACACTCTTAGTATCTTGAAATAACAAAATGGTGATGCTAAAATTTTAGCCGAAGCTGATGTTATTTTGAGATGAATAGCTGGCTAAGGTTGCAGTGAGCTGTGAAAGCACAGTTGAGAATGTTGAGAATGATCAGAATGCAAAATATTTTAGATTTCATTTTACTGTAACTACAAGTTTTTCCTAATTTGGAGTGACTGCATTATTTGAACAGCTAATCTGGATATATTATATTTAAATTGTACTGTACTTTCTTTACTGAAACATCTTTTTTCTCTCTGAATGAAACTGAATTGTATTACCAGAATTTTCATGTAACATATTTGAAATTTAACTCTGAATCATGTAGCCATTCCCAGTAAATGACTTGTGGCCCACTGTACGTCCTGCCAGTGTTACTAGAAATTGAGTCTTCATTTGTCTTTAAAGAAATAATTTGTTCCTAAAATATTCCTTATTCTTTTTCAAATGTTCTTATAAAAGCCTTTACTATCCAACAGTTTTATTTAATTTTGACATAAGAGGTTTTTGATGGGCTTTAAATATATATTATTCTAGCTTCCATAGCTTTTTATGACAAAGGTTAAAATTTACATTTCTGTATTCTGATTATAGCATTAAAAATGGACTATTATGGAGTTTTAATTTTCATTTTGGCTTTACATTCCCATAAAAATATGAATTGCCACCAAAGCATAATATCAATTTTGCCTGAAAGTCTACAGACAAATAATATTGGAGTATATTTTGACTGAGGATGCAGAAAGGAAGGTTTACCTAAGCTGTTTCCCAAGTTCCTCAATATTTACCTTTCTGATCTTTATATTTGGTGGGTTTAAAAGTAGCTGCTTATATAACTTCCCATTTTCTCTTTCAAAACCCAAATAAATATTTAAATTTGGTTTCTGAGGCCTATGTAAGAATGCCGATATGAAGTTTCAATAAATTCGTTTTGGAACTAGGGTAGTACCATAATTTTCTAGCATGAGAGTGTGTTGAAGTGAGGGAATAAGGTGCTGCAGTCTGACTGAAGAGTGAAAAGTAAGTGGAAGTTTAAAAAATTAAAACTTTTGATCTAAGTTATTAGGATTGTTGTACATTAGTTGATAACAAAATTGCTCTTTCTTCTTAGCAGCATCACACAAAGAAAGTGTGCAAATGGTTAGCATTTGTTTTCCTTAGCAAGTTTGCAAGATATCTGCTCTTACTAAACAACTTGAATAAAGAGAAAAAAAAGCTGACTGAAGATGCTTATTAAGGAGCAGCAAATCAGATAAGGGGCAGTAGCTAATCTTTGATACAGCTGTGGGTGTAATTGGATGTAATGTTAGTAAAAAAAAAGTATAGGAGGTAATACAAGAATGATTCCTTAATGATCATGTGTGACTTCCAAATATCTACCTAAGCATTGCTTGTTTAGGGAAAATGCTTTTCTTGACTCACCAGCTGAGAACCTTAGTCAGAAAGTGCTGAAGTTCAGATCTCATAATCAAGCAACACAGATTCTACTGAAATGGAATTAACTGACACAAGAACCCCCTTTTCTCTCCTGCCGTGTTTAACCATGTGTATTTAACAGAGTCCTGCATTTTGACCTTGTGAACATGAGCCAGTCAGTCTGTCTGATCACATTAATACTTAAACTCAGTAAAATTTCTTAACAAAGGTGTTCATGTTCTGGAGCAGACCCTGTTAGGGAGTGAGGTTTTCAAGACTAACTGCAAAAGATACCTACTCAAGTCAGTAGGTAATGAGTGGTGCCTGAAAGTCTCTCGGAAAAATGAGTTTATATTTCATTAGCAGTTACTTAGTTAAGAAAATTGTTATACTTGATAAATTTTAGGTAGAGCTTTTGTAAATTGGCTGAAAGTGTTCTGTTGGAGTAGCTATTGTATTTGGCGTGATAATATAGTACTTCAGAATACTATTTCAAAACATATATTGGCAGGAAAATCTCATATTATCTAAACCCATTGATTTTTGAAGTTTATTTCTTTGTTTTGGTTTGGCAGATCAGTTCAATAAAACAGAAAGCAAAAGTGTCTTCTATGTTTAACAGATATCTAGAAGAAGAGCTTGCCAAACCACTTTTCTTCATTTATCAGCAGCCCTGGCTAACTGAGGAGGTCCCAGATGACTGGAGGCTTGCCAATGTGATGCTCATTTACAAGAAGGGCCAGAAAGAGGATCTGAGGAACTACAGGCCTGCCAGCCTGACCTCGGTACTGGTGAAGATTATGGAGCGGTTTATCTTGAGTGCGCTCACATGACACATGCAAGACAACCAGGGAATAAGGGCAAACTAGCATGGGTTCATGAAAGGCAGGTCCTGCCTGACCAACCTGATCTCCTTCTACGATCAGGTGACCTGCTTGGTGGATGAAGGGAAGGCTGTGGATGTTGTCTACCTGGAATTTAGTAAAGCCTTTGACACCATCTCCCACAGCATCCTCCTGGAGAAGCTGGGGTCTCTTGGCTTGGACAAGTTTGCTCTTTGCTGGG